>NC_057801.1:587781310-588047261 GCF_018294505.1 Triticum aestivum | reverse complement strand
GGGGCGGGTCGGCCGGCTGGGCCAGGTGGGCCGGCCTGGCCGGTGAGCTGGGCCGTTTGGCCCAGTTGGCCAGGGGGCCTTTTTATTCTTTTTAGTTTTGTTTTGTTTTCTGTTTTTGTAGTTTCTTTTCTTTTTATTTATTTTCTTTCCTGTTTTAAATCATTTTAAATTATCTAGGCACTTTATAAAAATGTGTTTATTACACCATATTTACTTAAGCAAAATATGGCACCGCCCGAACATTTTTGTTTTAACTTTTTAAAAAAAAACTTTTGTTGTTTTCCATTAATTTAAATTTGAATTTTGAAGTGGTTTCGAATTAACGCGAGATTTAACAACAGTAACCGTGGTGACGTGGCATCGTTAACGTGGGATTACTGTAGCCTAATTATCCGGGCGTCACAATTCTCCTCCACTACAAGAAATCTCGTCCCGAGATTTAAGAGGTAGAGAAGGGGGGAAGGTCTAGTTACGAAATTCTAACGGATCTTGTCATTCTTGGCTGCTCTTCCCGAAGAAGTTAATCCCCTTCGTTGATGTCTTCAATTCTTTATTCCAATGCATCATGATGAAGTCAGCATCCTTTCTTGAGGGTCTTCATCGCACTTACGAAAGAATAAAGGGGGAGCATTCCGGGAGAATGGACCTCGGCAAGGTTGACTATCTGGTAGATAACATCGGGGAAGGAGGCGAAAAGTAACTCTAAAATTGAAACCTCTGAAAATATCGAGAGCAAAATAAGGAGGTATTATGGGAAGTTTCGAGCTAGCAGGCAATCGTTCATTGCCTGAAACAGAGTGTGAAAGGGGTTCAGAGCAACGGAATTAAGTATTGTGCTTAATACCATAACTGTCGATCACATGGAAGGTGGCTCGTGAATTACCCAAGCGTGAGGAATATCTTTGGAAACAGGGTGTACATGAGAGTCAAGTTTCGATCATGTGGAACTGTGGGTTATGGGCCCACCATGTGGGTTAAAAGTAGGAAGGGCGATGACGTCTTGCATGATCATGCAAGCAAGGCATGTCAGAGGTTAGTCTGTCGGTTATATGCCAGTAACAACGTTGGTACCAAGGGCGAGGGACGAAGAGAACCATTTTCCTGCTCGTTGAAATGAGGCGGACCAATAGGCAAATTTCTCATCCATCGATGGTTATCGGAATGTCATCAACAATAGTAACAGGGTCTTATTGACAGAGTTGTACACCGAGGTGTTTGCACAAGCAGGGAATTATTACTGCTTATATCGTATGGATCATAGAAAGGGTTTAATCAAACCAATGGAAAGGGGAATGTGTTTATCAGATTTAATCAGAATAATGCAAAGAAAAATGTGTGTAAACACATAACTCAGGGGTATATCCTTCCCAAGGACAAGCATAGCATGATATCCATGACAGGATATAACATAGAAAACCATTTAGGTAATGGGAGAGAATTTTCATGGCGTTACCCCATACAACGGTGTTAGGATAATTAAGAAAGAAACATTTAGCATCGCGCCTCCAATGTTCTTGTTGAAGAGAGGGGATCATAGTCATGCTTCGAGGTAGCAATGATATGGTGTTTCAATCAAGGGCCAGACTTTGGATACACAAATGATCCATCAGGAGCAACTTATAAAATAAGTCTTACAATTTCCTCCAGGAAGAATGTATATCCTTGCAAAAGAAATTATAATGATAGGTCCTCTAGCCAGGGGGGGTGCTAGGCATGACATCGTATTACCGGGTCATCAAAGGACCAACATCATAACTCTGGGAAAGTTGTCCCAACCATCATATCTGACCGAGAATCAGATCCGATTGGTGTCATGATACCTCAGACTCAGGATGTCCGAGAAGAAAAGGTGCGGCATGAATTGGTGAAATGACATTGCAAGATTCTCGGGAAATGAACTATGGGAGCGAGTTCCAACACAAGAGTTCACCATTTAAACCAAGGAGAGGATGAGGGGGTAGCTGATGGATTCAGCGACAATCCTTAAGATTTCCAAAAAGGTGGATTTCCACAGTTATGTGAACAAGGAGATAACATTATCCAAATCAAATGACTTAATGATATATGCTGGAGGAAAACATACACAATTAAACATGGGTTGAAAGGTGCACCCGAAATATGGGCTGGGTTGCACGCCCAACGTCGGAATGACGATTGAGCAACCAACACACCAAATTGGAATTATTGTCCAATAACTCTGAAGCAATAGGGTTGCTAGAGATATTAAATTTGCACAACAGAGTTCACTCAACACGGGGACCAAGAAAAGAATGGTGATGGCGAGAAGCATCACTGTATCACGAATTCTTAAGAGGTGGTGTAATTCTCACAACATTGATGACATAAGAGATGGTAATGCTCCAAGGTAAAGAAGATCAACTGCTGGATAGCAAGGAACTCAAGGTATAACACCAAACACGAACAAGCTTGTGTTGGTGGGAAGGCAATAAAGTGGTCGATGACAACACAAATCAGCGAGGGCAAGGATGGTATTTCTCATCATGAATTCAATTGATACCCTAGAAGAGCTCAGAATGTTCATGATGATCACGACACACTTGTCGAGAAGTTTCATGAAGATGTAATCGATGGACGATGACATCAAGCCAAAGGAATGGTGAAGCGAAAGGTTATTGGAACCACGGGTATGGTACAAACACGAAATCAAGCTTACTGTTCAAGGCATAGTGATATGATGAGGAATATCATCGTAAGCTTAGCTCACCATGAAAAATTGTGCTTCGGGAAGGACCATGTAGCACAGTTAAAAGTTACACGATAATGATACAACCGATCAGGCTATGAATGACATGAAGGATTAATAAACTCATAAGCAATGAAGATTACTTAGAGTTATTGAATCAGAGTGCGGAATTGATTCACTTATCGGTGTCTTTGAGTGTTTAATAACTCAGAGCCCATGAAAAAAATGTAAGCAGTGAGAATGTAGTACTTGATGAAGAACTCATAAGAAGTTATGTTATTCGAAGATAATATCAAGATACCATGGGGTAATACTCGATGACAGATCAAAGTAGAGGTTGGACTAGGATATTGCTCTGCAGAAGACAAGTGCTTAAACTTGCCCGAGAAATGGTATTTAAAGGGAACAAGGTCGGAACCACGATTGCAAAAGGCCAGATCCCAGATATAAGATGAACTTATACCAAGGGAATAATTAATTTAAGAGAAGCTTTAATAATAAGATCTACATCGTGTCCATGGGCATGAACACAAAGGTTCAAGGTCGACTCCCACTTCCTCAATGCATAACCTTCCATTCACTTCTCGTATTTCGAAAATGACATTAGTTGTTGAACATTTTACCTGGTGCAATACCAGATAAGTATGACCCATGAAATCTTTCGGGATCACACAGGTTAGGGAAGGCATTGGTTCAACCCACCGGGGCATCTAGGAATTTATACCACAAAATTTTTAGGAGTAATTAACCAAGCTCGATAGTAGAGCATGGTTGTCAAGACAGAGGATACAATTTATGTTATTGAATATGAAGGACGTTGTCGGATAAAATCCGACAAAAGGTTCTGGTGGTCCACAAGGGATCTGATGTGAGCATTGGTACTCAATCAGAAGAAGAAAGAATGCAAGGAGGTCAGATTATAGAAACAATTGTCTAACTCAAATCTCAATTGCAAAGGAATTATGATTTCCAAATCCAGGGATTAGAAGCAACGCTCTGATCAAGGATGGATAAGTTGAATAGGCTTAGGGGTACAATCGATGGCAATTTGATTGGTCGAGATCCAGCTCATGTTTGAAAGTAGCAGAAAATATAATTTATAAGGATCAACTGATGATTGTGTGCATTCGCACACATATAGAATCAACGGACACAAAATGATAGTGACAAAGGATGCCAATAAGATTTCTAGACTTATGTGATTAACCATAATGAAAGCAAGCAAGAATTTCAAGAGCAAATGGCTGCCAAAGATTTTTGGAAGATCGAATGGTATTTTCAAGACTATTGTGAAACACATGAATGGCTAGGGATGAGGGGATACTCGGCAAGTGCGAGGAATTATCCGTTTGGGTATTCAGGTGACAAAGAACAGCAAGGCAGTAAGCTCAAAGGATTATCGGAACAACGACGAGTGTTTCGGGGTATCTTGTAATAACAAGACCAACTGGGGATGAATGTAAGAATAACAACTGCAAGTAGTTATCCATAAGGGTTGACGGTGGAAGGGAATTGCAAACGCGATGAACACAAGTTCTCGGGTTAATAGCGTAGAGTATCTTCAGGGTCTTCACGTGCAGCAGACGATCATCACTAATAAGAGGCTCTCCGGGTGAAAGTGATAACGAGATCCTAATGTTAGACTTAGTAAAATTCATTTAACCCAAATAGAAGAGAGTTCAGAGTCCCAGAGTAAAGGTTGAGGAATAAAAGATCCTACTACCACCCAATGGCGACGTGGGCCCGTAAGCCGCACAGCCATGTTAGTAAAAGTTTTGCAATCACTAGACTCAACTTCGGCCCAGGAGTGTGGAAGGGGGATTCCTACAGGTAGTCGGCTCTGATACCAACTTGTGATGCCCCCGATTCAATCATACACTAATCATGCACGCAAATGTGTGCGATCAAGATCAGGGACTCACGGGAAGATATCACAACACAACTCTAAAAGTAAAAATAAGTCATACAAGCATCATAATACAAGCCAGGGGCCTCGAGGGCTCGAATACAAGTGCTCGATCATCGACGAGTCAGCGGAAGCAACAATATCTGAGTACAAATATAAGTTAAACAAGTTTGCCTTAAGAAGGCTAGCACAAACTGGGATACAGATCGAAAGAGGCTCATGCCTCCTGCCTGGGATCCTCCTAAACTACTCCTGGTCGTCGTCAGTAGCCTGCACGTAGTAGTAGGCACCTCCAGTGTAGTATTCGTCGTCGACGGTGGTGTCTGGCTCCTGGGCTCCAACGTCTGGTTGCGGCATCTGAGAAGAAGAGGAAAACGGGGGAAAAGAGGGAGCAAAGCAACCATGAGTACTCATCCAAAGTACTCGCAAGCAAGGAGCTACACTACATATGCATGGGTATATGTGTAAGGAGGCCATATCAGTGGACTGAACTGCAGAATGCCAGAATAAGAGGGGGATAGCTAGTCCTATCGAAGACTACGCTTCTGGCAGCCTTCGTCTTGCAGCATGTAGAAGAGAGTAGATTGAAGTCCTCCAAGTAGCATCGCATAGCATAATCCTACCCGGCGATCCTCCCCTCGTCGCCCTGTGGAAAAGCGATCACCGGGTTATCTGTGGAACTTGTCTGGGTGTGTTTTATTAAGTATACGGTTCTAGTTGTCATAAGGTCAAGGTACAACTCCGGGTCGTCCTTTTACCGAGGGACACGGCTATTCGAATAGATTAACTTCCCTGCAGGGGTGCACCACATAACCCAACACGCTCGATCCCATTTGGACGGACACACTTTCCTGGGTCATGCCCGGCCTCGGAAGATCAACACGTCGCAGCCCCACCTAGGCACAACAGAGAGGTCAGCACGTCGGTCTAAATCCTATACGCGCAGGGGTCTGGGCCCATCACCCATTGCACACCTGCATGTTGCGTGGGTGACCGGAAGCAGACCTAGCAACCTCCATTACAAAGGAAGTCACGTTACGCGGTCCAATCTGGCGCGCTCCGCTCAGTCGCTGACGTCAAGAAGGCTTCGGCTGATACCACGACGTCAAGTGCCCATATCTTTCCCGCGTAGTTGGTTAGTGCGTATAGGCCAGTGGCTAGACTCAGATCAAATACCAAGATCTCGTTAAGCGTGTTATTATGAAGTAACCGCGGACGCCGACCAGGGCCAGGACCACCTCTCTCCTAGGTGGTCTCAACCTGTCCTGTCGCTCCGCCACATAGTAACAGTCGGGGGCCGTCGGGAACCCAGGCCCACCTCTACCGGGATGGAGCCACCTGTCCTTCCAGCCCCCACATTGGAACCACTTGCGGGTACTCAACAAGCTGACCCGACTTTAGTCACCATCTGTATAGGATATGTATGTATAGTATATACCCGTGATCACCTCCCGAGTGATCACGGCCCGATAGTATAGCAAGGCAGACTGACAAGAATGTAGGGCCAATAATGATAAACTAGCATCCTATACTAGGCATTTAGGATTGCGGGTAAGGTATCAATGACTGTAGCAACAATGACAGGCTATGCAACAGAATAGGAGTAACCGAACAGTAACATGCTACACTACTCTAATGCAAGCAGTATAGAGAAGAATAGGCAATATCTGGTGATCAAAGGGGGGGGGGCTTGCCTGATTGCTCTGGCAAGAAGGAGGGATCGTTAACACCGTAGTCGTACTGGGTAGCAGCGGCGTCGGTCTCGGTGTCTAGTGAGAGAAGAGGGGGAAGAAACAATAAATACAATGCAAGCAAATGCATGACGATGCATGACATGACAAAGCGTGATGCTAGGCGTGCCCTAACGCGGTATGAGGTGATACCAGTGAAGGGGGGAAACATCCGGGAAAGTATCCCCGGTGTTTCGCATTTTCGGGCAAAGGAGCCGGAGGGGGAAAGTTGCGAGTTCGGTATGTTAGCGATGTGCGGCAGACGAACAGGCTGCGTATCCAGATTCGTCTCGTTGTTCTGAGCAACTTTCATGTACAAAGTTTTTCCATCCGAGCTACGGTTTATTTTATATTAATTTTTAAAGTTTTAAATCTTTTTCCAAATTATTATTATTAAATTAATTCAAAATTAGTATTATTGCATCAGCATGACATCAGCAGTCAACAAAGGGGTTGACTGGTCAATCTGACACGTGGGTCCCACTTGTCATAGACTGTTTAGTCTAATTAGGGTTTAACTAATCTAATTACTGCTTAATTAAATTAACTAGTTGATTAGATTAATTAATTAGTATTAATTAATTACTTACTTACTTAATTATAAATTTTATTAATTCATTTTAACTTTTATTTTTCTTAAAATGTTCTAGGGCTGGGCCCCGTTTGTCATAGGGCCATTGGGCCGATGCGGGTTAGCGGGCGCTACGGGCGCCTGTGCGGGCGCTCGCCCGCAGGGAGCGGCGGGCAAGGCCAGTGGCCAGGCGGGTGCGCGAGCGGGAGGGCGCGGCCAACGCCGGCGAGCGGCGGAGCCGAACCGGCAGGAACGGCGCCGGGTCCTGGCGGATGCGGGCGCGGGCGGGGGAAGGCTCGGGCAGCAGGGGCTTCGGCGGCGACCGTGGCCGGTGACGGTGAGCGCTGGGACTGCGAGGAGGCAGAGCGGGCGACAGCAGCAGGCAGAGAAGGGCACAGGAGCGGTGGCGGAGCCCTGACCAAGGTGGCCTCGGCGAGCCGTGTCGGTTGTCGACGACCGCAATGAACAGCAACAGCTATCGTTGCGCAGCAGTCCAGGCGCGAATGGGGCAACGTGCGCGGGAGCGTGAGCAGAGGCAAACGGTGGGCTCACAACTAGGGAGCAGCACGGAGGTGCCGGAGCACGGCGATGACGTTCTTGGGCACGGGCGAAATGGTAGGGCGCGGTGACCGCGGGGACAGAGGGGAATAGGGGGCAGCTCACTGTGTGGTGTAGGGGTTCGGGCAGCGGGGGGTTGAGGAGGAAGTCGGAGACGACCAGGCAACGGGGAGGCAGTCCGGTGATGGCGACGTGGTTCCGACGACAGAATCCGAGGAGGCACGGCGTCGGACGTGCGGCGAGGGGCGCCACTGCCCCGCGTGGCTGGTCGGGGAGGAGGTGAGGACGGGGCGACATCGTGTGCCAGCGGGGCACCATCGTGAGGCGGGGCAGCACCGGGCGGCGTCGGCGTCGAGCCCCCGATCTCGATCCAGATCGGGGGGGGGTGAGGAGTGGGTGATGTGTGGGGGGGAAGTGGGGTAGTGCGGTTAGGCTTCCCCCCCTCGTGGGGATAAGGCAGGGCGGGTCGGCCGGCTGGGCCAGGTGGGCTGGCTTGGACGGTGAGCTGGGCCGTCCAGCCCAGTTGGCCAGGGGGCCTTTTTATTCTTTTTAGTTTAGTTTTGTTTTCTGTTTTTGTAGTTTCTTTTCTTTTTATTTATTTTCTTTCCTGTTTTAAATCATTTTAAATTATCTAGGCACTTTATAAAAATGTATTTATTACACCATATTTACTTAAGCAAAATATGGCACCGCCCGAATATTTTTGTTTTAACTTTTTTTTAAAAACTTGTGTTGTTTGCCATTAATTTAAATTTGAATTTTGAAGTGGTTTCGAATTAACGCGAGATTTAACAACAGTAACCGTGGTGACGTGGCATCGTTAATGTGGGATTACTGTAGCCTAATTATCCAGGCGTCACACCCCGGCTGTTGACCACACACTCGTGTCGAAAAAGGAGTGATAGAAAAAGACTTTCCAACGACTAGGAAGAAAACAATTATTATAGAACGGCTCGTACAAATTTAAGAGCCCCTAGTTAACTTGGGTAAAGGAAGTGTTTTTAACAAACAACGTTTGTTGACAAACTAAGTTTTTAACACAAATAAAATGTTTGGTCGAACCGAACAAGAATGAAAAAAACTGAGGATGGAAGCGACTTAGCTGGTTAATGTGCTCGGTGTCGATGCACGGTCCGAACTTACGGTGAGACGAGGTCCCAGCCCCCAAGCCGGTCCCGAGGTGGCAGAGCGAAGAGCTCGACACTCTGAAGTGGCAACATAGCACGACCAATGTGGCGAGGTGGAATCCCCAGTCCGTCCGAGGGGAAGGAACAGACCGACAGTATGACGCCGAAGTTCCCGACGTGAGTTAATGAAGTGACGACGAAGCCCCCGGTCCAGCCGAGGTGACGTGGTTGTCAGTACGCCGAGGTGACAGTGCTGCTCAACCCGGATCTTTTACCTGTGCACAGAAAATAGTGCAAGCCGGAGATAGTAGTAATAATAATAAATTAAAAAAATCGTAGCATAATAAAAAATTTATGCAAAGTGAGCAATAAAAGAAATATGGCCCGTGTGCCAAACACTCAATGAGGTAGAGATCTCTCAGCGATGCCATAGTCCCCGAGGTAACCGAACATGTCGATATGGTAATTCAACCAACAAGGTGATCATGCGAGCCGATTTACGCCGATTGGGACGACGAAGTCGGCTTGCCGAAGTGACCGTGTGACGCAGTTGAATTCGATTACCTACACATGTAAAATAGTGCAGTCCAAAAAATAATAATATAATATAGAAAAAGAAACCTCGCATAATTAATTTACGCACAATATTTTTTAAAGAAATGTGGCTTGGCGTCATAGCCAATGTCGGTGCAGGGTGCCGACGTGACAAAACCTGTATTCACATGGCGGTCCGAGTCCCCGATGAGGCGTTCGCCGAACTGCGGACGGGAACCTGACCGAACCATCGCGCAACCATCGCTAATGCGGCCATCATTTGATAGATCTGTGTACAAATGATGGAACAAACTAGAGTAAAAATTCCTCAGAAAAAATTAACCCAAGCAAGAAAAAATTACTAGAATTAATAGCACCTGGCTTATCTGTTGTAGCAATCTGAAGAAAGGTTACTCCCAAAATTGGGACTCGATTCGAACACCCATTGCCTGATGGGCGATGAAGCGACGGGATGGCGATGCTGGCAAAGGTTGGCTTGTGGGGGCAAAGCCCCCGGTCTAGCTAACGTGATGAAGCTGGTCAGCTGGTGACGTCGAAGTCTCCGGAGTAGGTTGACGAAGAGATGGAGAAGCCCCCGGTCCAGACGAGGTGACGGAGTAGGTCGGTAAGGTGACGTTGCAGCTGCCGAGCTAGCTGAGGTGTTGAAGCGTTTCGGCGTCGCAGACATCAGTTTGAAGAAGCTACGGCTTGGCCATGCCGACGCTGGTCATAACTTGTGACCCGATCAATGCCGGAAGTGACCGAGCGGTGATGTCGGAATGCCTGACCCATGCAATCCGTGGGGCGATGGTGTTGGTGATAATTTAGTCTTTGCGATGCTAAACTCTTGTTTGGATTGCCGAGTTGATGATCCGATAAGGTTGGGCTCGGCTCGATGAAGCGACATTCTGTCTAGCACAGGTCAGCAGACGTAGAGCAAGGGCTGGTTTGACACCGGCACAACGGTGAAGATTACCTCCAAAAAGGAGCAAAATTTGTGAACATGTGTTCAGAAACAAAACACAATACCCTAAAAAGAGATTCTTCCAAAAAGGTTGTCCAATATCCCGTTCATGAAGAAAGATGAACTCAGGTCGGATTCGTATTCGCGCAGAAAACATATCTGAAAAGTGATGCACTAATCGGATGGTTCCCGGAGTTTGAACAGTCGGATCGAGCTGAAGTTTTGAGAGGTGGTAGATATGGAAATTTTGCAGAAGATGAACGGTTGGATCTTCCAAATGACCTCTGAGCTAGGCTCTGGAGACCACGCCCTAAACTCGTCCAGATTACCGTCCAGACTCAACAGGCCTCCAGTATATCATAGATCGCCGAAGATTCCTCCATCGGAACGCGACAAAATTTTACAGGGTTGTTTTACACTCAATTCCGCACAATTCCACCGGCACAATCATCAAAGCGACGCTCGAGGAGGCGGTGGCGGCGGATACAAGTTTACTATCCAGAAAAACATCACGGTCGCCCGAGGGCAATGTTGACGTTGAGCTCCCGAGCTCCATCGATGATTGCTCCATGATCTTGATAGAGATTGGAGTTGATAATGAAGGCCCTCGTCCGAACATAATGATCTGAGACAGAGCACAGTCCTCGGTCGAGTCAAGGTGACTAATCAAGTCGGCGACAAAGATGCCGACATCGACAATAAAACTCAGTTCTGACATGTACATCGCGCCGGAGACAATCTGAATTCCCATCGCACTATGACGACTAGCAGCAGGCTCTCAATGAAATCACCAATGTCGGTGTGAAATCTGGCATATATCGTAGTAGGGGTCCTAAGGTAGGCATACTGGAGTGATGGTAACATGGACACAAGGTTTAACCCAGGTGTGGGCTCTCCCGAAGATAGAATACCCTACATCCTGTTTTTGATTGTATTCATATGGCTGTAGTACAGAGTACATGTATCTACCACGAAATTGTTCTAATGAATATTAGATCATCTATTGACTAGCCTGGCCTCGGTTTATATAACACACCGAAGGCCTAGGGTTTAAGAGAGTCCTCATCTTGTGCACCAAGTCTTGTGGAAACCTCCTTGTATGCGGCATGGGCTGCCCGAAGTGGCCCATGAGTGAACCGCCATGGGGGTCCTCGGCCCGATCCAGCTGGTCAGGAGACGACGTGGTGAGTACCCCTAGTCCAAGACTCCGTCACCCCTGGCCTCGGCAAAACTCCTTTTGCACCGACCTAAAGCCCCGTGAGCTTCACCCCTCGCCCGAACCATATTATCCTATATATCAATATTTACTTCCGGACCATTCCGGAGCTCCTCATCATGTCTGTGATCTCATCCGGGACTCTGAACAACATTCGGTCACCAACATACATAACTCATATAGTACTATATCATCAACGAACATTAAGCGTGCGGACCCTACAGGTTCGAGAACTATGTAGACATGACCGAGACACCTCTCCGGTGAATAACCAACATCGGAACCTGGATGCCCATATTGGCTCCTACAAATTCTACGAAGATCTTTATCAGTCGAACCTTATGACAACATACGTAATTCCCTTTGTTTATCGGTATGTTACTTGCCCGAGGTTCGATCGTCGGTATCTTCATACCTAGTTCAATCTCGTTACTGGCAAGTCCCTTTACTCGTTCTGTAATACATCACCTCGTGACTAACTCCTTAGTCATTTGCTTGCAAGATTATGATCTGTATTACCGAGAGGGCCCAGAGATACTTCTCCGATAATACTCAGAGTGACAAATCCTAATCCCGATCTATGCCAACCCAACAAACATCTTCGGAGATGCATGTAGAGCATCTTTATAATAACCCAGTTACATTGTGACGTTTGATAGCACACAAGGCATTCCTCCGGTATCCGGGAGTTGCATAATCTCATAGTCAAAGGAATAAATATATGACATGAAGAAAGCAATAGCAATAAAACCGAATGATCAATATGCCAAGCTAACGAATGGGTCTTGTCCATCACATCATTCTCCTAATGATGTGATCCCATTCATCAAATGACAACACATGTCTATGGTTAGGAAACTTAACCATCTTTGATTGACGAGCTAGTCTAGTAGAGGCTTACTAGGGACACAATGTTTTGTCTATGTATCCACACATGTATCAAGTTTCTGGTTAATACAATTCTAGCATGAATAATAAACATTTATCTTGATATAAAGAAATATAAAGTAACAACTTTATTATTGCCTCTAAGGTATATTTCGTTCAGTCTCCCACTTGCACTAGATTCAATAATCTTTCACATCGCCATGTGATTTAACACCAATAGTTCACATCACCATGTGATTAACACCCAAAGGGTTTTACTAGAGTCAATAATCAAGTTCACATCGCCATGTGATTAACACCCAAAGAGTAACAAGGTGTGATCATGTTTTGCTTGTGAGAGAAGTTTAGTCAACGGGTCTGTCACATTCAGATTCACATGTATTTTGCAAATTTCTATGTCTACAATGCTCTGCATGGAGCTACTCTAGCTAATTGCTCCCACTTTCAACATGTATCTAGATTGAGACTCAGTGTCATCTAGATCGGTGTATAAGCTTGCATCAATGTAACTCTTTATGACAAACTCTTTATCACCTCCATAACTGAGAAATATTTCCTTAGTCCTATAATGATAACTTTGACCACTGTCCAGTGATCCACTCCTGGATCACTATTGTACCCCCTTGCCAAACTCATGGCAAGGTACACAATAGGTTTGGTATACAGCATAACATACTTTATAGAACCTATGGCTGAGGCATAGGGAATGACTTTCATTCTCTTTCTATTTTCTGTCGTGGTTGGGTTTTGAGTCGTACTCAACTTCACACCTTGCAACACAGGCAAGAACTCCTTCTTTGACTATTCCATTTTGAAATACTTCAAAATCTTGTCAAGGTATGTACTCATTGAAAAATCTTACCAAGCGTCTTGATCTATCTCTATGGATCTTGATGCCCAATATGTAAGCAGCTTCACCGAGGTTATTCATTGAAAACTTCTTATTCAATTATCTATTTATGCTATCCAGAAATTATATATCATTTCCAATCAGCAATATGTCATCCACATATAATATTAGAAATGCTACAGAGCTCCCACTCACTTTCTTGTAAATACAGGCTTCACCCTAAGTCTGTATAAAACCACATGCTTTGATCACCTCATCAAAGCGTATATTCCAACTCCGAGATGCTTGCACCAGTCCATAGAAGGATTGCTGGAGCTTGCACACTTTGTTAGCACCTTTAGGATTGACAAAACCTTCTGGTTGCATCATATACAACTCTTCTTTGAGATATCCATTAAGGAATGCGGTTTTCACATCCATTTGCCAGAATTCATAATGTGGCAATTGCTAACATGATTCAGACGGACTTAAGCATCGCTACAGGTGAGAAATTCTCATCGTAGTCAACTCCTTGAACTTGCCGAAAACCTTTTGTGACAAGTCAAGCTTTGTGGACAATATCATTACTATCAGCATCAGTCTTCCTCTTGAAGATCCATTTATTCTCTATGGCTTGCGGATCATCGGGCAAGTCCACCAAAGTCCACACTTTGTTCTCATACATGGATCCTATCTCAGATTTCATGGCCTTAAGCCATATGTCAGAATCTGGGCTCATCATAGCTTCTTCATAGTTCATAGGTTCGTCATGGTCTAGTAACATGACTTCCAGGACAGGATTACCATACCACTCTGGTGCGGAATGTGCTCTATTCGACCTACGAGGTCCAGTAGTAACTTGATCTGAAGTTTCATGATCATCATCATTAGCTTCCTCACTAGTTGGTGTAGGCATCACGGGAACGGATTTCACTGATGTGCTAATTTCCAATTTGAGAGAAGGTACAATTACCTCATCAAGTTCTACTTTCCTCCCACTCACTTCTTTTGAGAGAAACTCCTTCTCTAGAAAGGTTTCATTCTCGGCAACAAAGATCTTGCCTTCGGATCTGTGGTAGAAGGTGTACCCAATTGTTTCCTTAGGGTATCCTACGAAGATGCACTTCTCCGATTTGGGTTCGAGCTTATCAGGCTCAAGCCTTTTGACATAAATGTCGCAAGCCCAAACTTTAAGAAACGACAGCTTAGGTTTGTTGCCAAACCACAATTCATATGGTGTTGTCTCAACGGATTTAGACGGTGCCCTATTTAACACGAATGCGGTTGTCTTAATGCATAACCCCAAAACGATAGTGGTAAATTGGTAAGAGACATCATAGATCGCACCATATCTAATAAAGTACAGTTACGACGTTCGGACACACCATTACGCTGTGGTGTTCCAGGTGGTGTGAGTTGTGAAACTATTCCACATTGTTTTAAATGAGGCCAAACTCATAATTCAAATATTCGCCTATGCAATCAGATCATAGAAACTATATTTTCTTGTTACGATGATTCTCCACTTCACTCTGAAATTCTTTTAACTTTTCGAATGTTTCAGATTTGTGTTTCATCAAGTAGATATACCCATATCTGCTCAAATCATCTGTGAAGGTCAGAAAATAATGATACCCGCCGCGAGCTTCAACACTCATTGGACCGCATACATCGGTATGTATTATTTCCAATAAGTCATTAGCTCGCTCCATTGTTCCGGAGAACGGAGTTTTAGTCATATTGCCCATGAGGCATGGTTCGCAAGTATCAAATGATTCATAATCAAGTGATTCCAAAATCCCATATGCATGGAGTTTCTTCATGCGCTTTACACCAATATGACCTAAACGACAGTGCCACAAATATGTTGCACTATCATTATCAACTTTGCATCTTTTGGCATCAATATTATGAATATGTGTATCACTATGATCGAGATTCAATAAACCATTTACATTGGGTGTATGACCATAGAAGGTTTTATTCATGTAAACAGAACAACAATTGTTCTCTAACTTAAATGAATAACTGTGTCACAATAAACATGATCCAATCATATTCATGCTCAACGCAAACACCAAATAACATTTATTTAGGTTCAACACTAATCCCGAAGGTAGAGGGAGTGTGCGATTGTGATCTTATCAACCTTGGAATCACTTCCAACATACATCGTCACCTCGCCCTTAACTAGTCTATGTTCATTTTACACCTCCTGTTTTGAGTTACTTATCTTAGCAACTGAACCGGTATCAAATACCCAGGGGTTACTATGAATACTAGTAAAGTACACATCAATAACATGTACATCAAATATAGCTTTGTTCACTTTACGATCCTTCTTATCTGCAAGTATTTGGCGAAGTTCCGCTTACAGTGATCATTCCCTTTGTAGTAGAAGCACTCAGTTTCAGGCTTAGGTCTAGCTTTGGGCTTCTTCACGGGAGTGTCAACTTGCTTGTCATTCTTCTTAAAGTTACCTTTCTTTTCCTTTGCCCTTATTCTTGAAACTAGTGGTCTGGTTAACCATCAACACTTGATGCTCTTTCTTGATTTCTACCGTCGCCGATTTCAGCATCGCGAAGAGCTCGGGAATCTTTTCCGTTATCCCTTGCACATTATAGTTCATCATAAAGTTCTAGTAGCTTGGTGATAGTGACTAGAGAACTCTGTCAATCACTATCTTATCGGGAAGATTGTCTCCCACTTGATTCAAGTGATTGTAGTACCCATACATTCTGAGCACATGCTCACTGGTTGAGCTATTCTCCTCCATTTTGTAGGCAAAGTACTTGTGAGAGGTCTCATACCTCTCGACACGAGCATGAGTTTGAAATACGACTTTCAGCTCTTGGAACATCTCATATGCTCCGTGATGTTCAAAACATTTTTTGAAGTCCTGGTTGTAAGTCGTAAAGCATGGCGCACTAAAGTATCAAGTAGTCATCATATCAAGCTTGCAAAATGTTCATAACATATGTACCCGCTCCTGCAATAGGCCTTTCACCTAGCGGTGCATCAACGACATAATTCTTCTGTGTAGCAATGACCATAATCCTCAGATCACGGACCCAGTCCGCATCATTGCTACTATCATCTTTCAACTTTTCTCTAGGAACATATCAAAAATATATAGGAGCTATATCGCTATCTATTGATCTACAACATAGATATGCAAATACTACCAGGATTAAGTATATGATAAATTAAGTTCAATTAATCATATTACTTAAGAACTCCCACTTAGATTGACATCCCTAAAGTCATCTAAATGATACGTAATCCAAATCAACTAAACGATGTCCGACCATCACGTGAGATGGAGTAGTCTTCAATGGTGAACATCTCTATGTTGATCATATCTACTATATGATTCATGTTCGACCTTTTGGTCTCCAGTGTTCCGAGGCAATGTCTGTACATGCTAGGCTCGTCAAGTTTAACCCGAGTATTCCGCATGTGCAAAACTGTTTTGCACCCGTTGTATGTGAACGTAGAGCCTATCACACCTGATCATCACATGGTGAATTAGCATGACGAACTGTCAAAACAGTGCATACTCAGGGAGAACACTTATACCTTGAAATTTTAGTAAGGATCATCTTATAATGCTACCACCGTACTAAGAAAAATAAGATGCATAAAAGATAAACATCACACGCAATCAAAATATGTGACATGATATGGCCATCATCATCTTGTGCCTTTTATCTCCATCTCCAAAGCATTGTCATGATCTCCATCGTCACCGGCTTGACACCTTGATCTCCATCATAGCGTCATGGTCATCTCGCCAACTATTGCTTCTACAACTATCGCTAACGCATAGTGATAAAGTAAAGCAATTACATGGCGTTTGCATTTCATACAATAAAGCAACAACCATAAGGCTCCTACCAGTTGCAGAGAACATTTACAAAACATGATCATCTCATACAATAATGTATATCAAATCATGTTTTGACCATATCACATCATAACATGCCCTGTAAAAACAAGCTAGACGTCCTCTACTTTGTTGTTGCAAGTTTTACGTGGCTGCTACGGGCTTCTAGCAAGAACCGTTTTACCTATGCATCAAAACCACTACGGTGATTTATCAAGTTTGTTGTTTTAACCTTCAACAAGGACCGACCGCAGTCAAATTCGGTTCAACTAAAGTTGGAGAAACAGACACCCGCCAGCCACCTTTATGCAAAATTAGTTGCATTCTGTCGGTGGAACCGGTCTCATGAACATGGTCATGTAAGGTTGGTCTGGGCCACTTCATCCAACAATACCGCCGAATCCAACAATACCAACAATATCACCGCTCACAACTCTTTGTGTTCTACTCGTGCATTTCATCTACGCATAGACCTAGCTCGGATGCCATTGTTGGGGAACGTAACATGCAATTTCAAAAAAAATCCTACGCTCACACAAGATCTATCCAGGAGATGCATCGCAACGAGAGGGGGAGAGCATCTTCATACCCTTGAAGATTGCAAAGCAGAAGCGTTTATCAACGCGGTTGATGTAGTCATACACCTTCATGATCCGTCCCGATCAAGTACCGAACGTACGGCACCTCCACGTTCAGCACATGTTTAGCTCGATGATGTCCTCACCTTCTTGATCCAGCAAGAGGGGCGAATTAGTAGATGAGTTCCGGCAGCACGACGACATGGTGACAGTGTTGGTGAAGAACAATCTCCGCAGGGCTTCGCCAAGAACAACAAAAACTATGACGGAGGATAAACTAGAGGGGTGGGGTTGCCGACACATGGCTTGGTGTATCTCGATGTGTTCCAGGTGCTAGCCCTACCCCTCTATTTATATGTTGAGCCGTGGGGTCCAAACTTGGAGTAAAAGCCTCCTCAAAGTCGGTTTTGCCCGCAAGGAAGAGTCCTTCACGGACTACCAGGACCAAACGCCACGGTTCTTGGCGTCTGGCCCAGACACCATGGGCCTCGGTGTTTGGCCCAGGGCCAGACGCCAGGATCTCTGGCGTTTGGCCCCTGGCCTCCGCAAAACTCCTTTTGCACCGACCTAAAGCCCCGTGGGCTTCACCCCTTGGCCGAACCATATTATCCTATATATCAATCTTTACCTCCAGACCATTCCGGAGCTCCTCGTCATGTCCGTGATCTCATCCGGGACTCTAAACAACAGTTGGTCACCAACATACATAACTCATATAGTACTGTATCGTCAACAAATGTTAAGCGTGCGGACCCTACGGGTTCGAGAACTATGTAGACATGACCGAGACACCTCTCCGTTGAATAGCCAATAGCGGAACCTGGATGCCCATATTGGCTCCTACATATTCTACGAAGATCTTTATCGGTCGAACCTTATGGCAACATACGTAATTCCCTTTGTCTATCGGTATGTTACTTGCCCAAGGTTCGATCGTCGGTATCTTCATACCTAGTTCAATCTCGTTACCAGCAAGTCTCTTTACTCGTTCCGTAATACATCCGCTTGTGACTAACTCCTTAGTCGTTTGCTTGCAAGCTTATGATGTGTATTACCGAGAGGCCCCAGAGATACCTCTTTGATACTTGGAGTGACAAGCCCTAATCTTGATCTATGCCAACCCAACAAACACCTTCAGAGATACCTGTAGAGCATCTTTATAATCACCCAGATACATTGTGATGTTTGATAGCACACAAGGCATTCCTCCGGTATCCGGGAGTTGCTTAATCTCATAGTTAAAGGAATATGTATATGACATGAAGAAAGCAATAGCAATAAAACTGAACGATCAATATGCCAAGCTAACGGATGGGTCTTGTCCATCCCATCATTCTCCTAATGATGTGATCCCGTTCATCAAATGACAAACACATGTCTATGGTTAGGAAACTTAACCATCTTTTATTAACGAGCTAGTCTAGTAGAGGCTTACTAGGGACATGGTGTTTTGTCTATGTGTCCACACATGTATCAAGTTTTTGGTTAATACAATTCTAGCATGAATAATAAACATTTATCACGATATAAGGAAATATAAAATAACAAATTTATTATTGCCTCTAGGGCATATTTCCTTCAGGCACCACCCCTAACCCCTACTTAGCCCCCCACCTCTGCCCCCATTTTACCTCAGTCAGGTCGGGATCGAGCCTTAAATCATCGTCGACGCTCCTTTTTGCATCGTCCTCACCCAATTCACAGTCGATGCTCTCTTCACCACCGCCATGTGGCCAAAATCACCATGGCGAGACTGCTCCCCATCCATTGCCCCGCATACTCATGCTAACACCTCATGTTGGTCATCATGGTACACGTGGAAGATGATATGGAGGGGAAGAGAATGACTAACCCCATGCCAAATTGTTGAAGGAGGGAGAGGAAGACCAGTTCCCTGTGGGTGCGGCAGTGAATGACGAGGGTCTTGTGGTGCCCCCCAACGCAGGGAGGAGGAGCATCGCTTCGTCGCGCACGTCGATGATACAGTCCCAATTTTTTTGCTAGTCCCATTTTTATTGCTCCCCTTCAAGTGTTCAAATTTTGTTGCACATTAAACCAATGCATGAATGGATTAAAAGAAAATTCCCCAATACATGTAAAAGTTTCTGGTTATTTAGAGGTGACAAATGTTGGGGAACATAGTAATTTCAAAAAAATTCCTATGCACACGCAAGATCATGGTGATGCATAGCAACGAGAGGGGAGAGTGTTGTCCACGTACCCTCGTAGACCGAAAGCGGAAGCGTTAGCACAACGCGGTTGATGTAGTAGTACGTCTTCACGATCCGACCGATCAAGTATCAAACATACAGCACCTCCGAGTACAGCACACGTTCAGCTCGATGACGTCCCACGAACTTCGATCCAGCAGAGCTTTGCGGGAGAGTTCCGTCAGCACGACGGCGTGATGACGGTGTTGATGATGCTACCGACGTAGGGATTCGCCTAAGCACCGCTACGATATTACCAAGGTGGAATATTGTGGAGGGGGCACCACACACGGCTAAGAGATCAATGATCAATTATTGTGTCTAGAGATGCCCCCCTGCCCCCGTATATAAAGGAGCAAGGGGGGAGGCGGCCGACCAAGAGGAGGGCGCGCCAAGGGGGGAGTCCTACTCCCACCGGGAGTAGGACTCCTCCTTTCATTGTAGGAGTAGGAGAAGGGAAGGAAAAAGGAGAAGGAAGGAAGGGGGCACCCCCCTCCCTAGTCCAATTCGGACCAGTCCATGGGGAGGGGTGCGGCCAACCTTTAAGGCCTTTCTCTCCTTTCCCGTATGGCCCATTAAGGCCCAATACGAATTCCTGTAACTCTCCGATACTCCAAAAAATACCCGAATCACTCGAAACCTTTCCGATGTCCGAATATAGTCATCCAATATATCGATCTTTATGTCTCGACAATTTAGAGACTCATCGTCATGTCCCCGATCTCATCCGGGACTCCGAACTACATTAGTACATCAAAACACATAACTCATAATATAAATCGTCACCGAACGTTAAGCGTGCGGACCTACGGGTTCGAGAACTATGTAGACATGACCGAGACACGTCTCCGGTCAATAACCAATAGCGGAACCTGGATGCTCATATTGGCTCCTACATATTCTACGAAGATCTTTATCGGTCAAACCGCATAACAACATACGTTGTTCCCTTTGTCATCGGTATGTTACTTGCCCGAGATTTGATCATCGGTATCTCAATACCTAGTTCAATATCGTTACCGGTAAGTCTCTTTACTCGTTATGTAATGCATCATCCCGCAACTAACTCATTAGTCACATTGCTTGCAAGGCTTATAGTGATGTGCATTACCGAGAGGGCCCAGAGATACCTCTCCGACAATCGGAGTGACAAATCCTAATCTCGAAATACGCCAACTCAACAAGTACCTTCAGAGACACCTGTAGAGCACCTTTATAATCACCCAGTTATGTTGTGATGTTTGGTAGCACACAAAGTGTTCCTCCCGTAAACGGGAGTTGCATAATCTCATAGTCATAGGAACATGTATAAGTCATGAAGAAAGCAATAGCAACATACTAAACAATCAAGTGCTAAGCTAACAGAATGGGTCAAGTCAATCACATCATTCTCTAATGATGTGATCCCGTTAATCAAATGACAACTCATGTCTATGGCTAGGAAACTTAACCATCTTTGATTCAATGAGCTAGTCAAGTAGAGGCATACTAGTGACACTTTGTTTGTCTATGTATTCACACATGTATCAAGTTCCATTAATACAATTCTAGCATGAATAATAAGCGTTTATCATGAAATAAGGAAATAAATAATAACTTTATTATTGCCTCTAGGGCATATTTCCTTCAGTCTCCCACTTGCACTAGAGTCAATAATCTAGTTCACATCATCATGTGATTTAGCACCAATAGTTCACATCGTCATGTGACCAACACCCAAAGGGTTTACTTGAGTCAATAATCTAGTTCATATTGCTATGTGATTAACACCCAAAGAGCACTAAGGTGTGATCATATTTTGCTTGTGAGAGAAGTTTAGTCAACGGGTCTGTCACATTCAGAGTCGTATGTATTCTGCAAATATTCTATGTCTTCAATGCTCTGCACGGAGCTACTCTAGCTAATTGCTCCCACTTTCAATATGTATCCAGATTGAGACTTAGAGTCATCTGGATCAGTGTCAAAACTTGCATCGACATAACCATTTACGATGAACCTTTTGTCACCTCCATAATCGAGAAACATATCCTTATTCCACTAAGGATAATTTTGACCAATGTCCAATGATCTACTCCTAGATCACTATTGTACTCCCTTGCCAAACTCAGGGGCAGGGTATACAATAGGTCTGGTCCATAGCATGGCATACTTTATAGAACCTATGACTGAGGCATAGGGAATGACTTTCATTCTCTTTCTATTTTCTACCGTGGTCGGATTGAGTCTTACTCAATTTCACACCGTTGCAACACAGGCAAGAACTCTTTCTTTGACTGTTCCATTTTGAACTACTTCAAAATCTTGTCAAGGTATGTACTCATTGAAAAAACTTATCATGTGTCTTGATCTATCTCAACAGATCTTGATGCTCAATATGTAAGCAGCTTCACCGAGGTCTTTCTTTGAAAAACTCTTATTCAAGTATCCTTTTATGCTATCCAGAATTTCTATATCATTTCCAATCAACAATATGTCATCTACATATAGTTCTAGAAATGCTATAGAGCTCCCACTCACTTTCTTGTAAATACACGCTTCTCGAAAAGACTGTATAAAACCATATGCTTTGTTCAACTCATCAAAGCATATATTCCAACTCCAAGCATGCTTGCACCATTCCATAGATGGATTGCTGAAGCTTGCACATTTTGTTAGCACTTTTAGGATTGACAAAACCTTCTGGTTGCATCATATACAACTCTTCTTTAACAAATCCATTAAGGAATGCAGTTTTGACATACATTTGCCAGATTTCATAAATGTGGCAATTGCTAACATGATTCGGACAGACTTATGCATCGATACGAGTGAGAAAATCTCATCGTATTCAACACCTTGAACTTGTCGAAAAACTTTTTGCGACAAGTCGAGCTTTGTAGATAGTAACACTACTATCAGCGTCTGTCTTCCTCTTGAAGATCCATTTATTTTCTATGGCTTGCTGATGTCTACTACACAACCTTCTTCTTGTAGACGTTGTTGGGCTTGCAAGTGCACAGGTTTGTAGGACAGTAGCAAATTTCCCTCAAGTGGATGACCTAAGGTTTATCAATCCATGGGACGCATAGGATGAAAATGGTCTCTCTCAAGAAACCCTGCAACCAAATAGCAAAGAGTCTCTTGTGTCCCCAACACACCCAATACAATGGTAAATTGTATAGGTGCACTAGTTCGGCGAAGAGATGGTGATGCAAGTGCAATATGGATGGTAGATAAAGGTTTTTGTAATCTGAAATTATAAAAAACAGCAAGGTAACTAATGATAAAAGTGAGTGTAAATGGAATTGCAATGATAGGAAACAAGGCCTAGGGTTCATACTTTCACTAGTGCAAGTTCTCTCAACAATAATAACATAGATAGATCATATAACAATCCCTCAACATGCAACAAAGAGTCACTCCAAAGCTACTAATAGCGGAGAGCAAACGTAGAGATTATGGTAGGGTATGAAACCACCTCAAAGTTATTCTTTCGGATCAATCTATTCAAGAGTTCGTACTAGAATAACACCTTAAGACACAAATCAACCAAAACCCTAATGTCACCTAGATGCTACAATGTCACCTCAAGTACCCACGGGCATGATTATACGATATGCATCACACAATCTCAGATTCATCTATTCAACCAACACAAAGTACTTCAAAGAGTGCCCCAAAGTTTCTACCCGAGAGTCAAGACGAAAACGTGTGCCAACCCCTACGCATAGGTTCATGGGTGGAACCCGCAAGTTGATCACCAAAACATACATCAAGTGGCACGTGATATCCCATTGTCACCCCAAATAAGCACGACAAGACATACATCAAGTGTTCTCAAATCCTTAAAGACCCAATCCGATAAGATAACTTCAAGAGGAAAACTCAATTCATCACAAGAGAGTAGAGGGGGGATAAACATCATAAGATCCAACTATAATAGCAAAGCTCGTGATACATCAAGATCGTGCCATAGAGAGAACACGAGAGAGAGAGAGATCAAACACATAGCTACTGGTACATACCCTCAGCCCCGAGGGTGAACTACTCCCTCCTCATCATAGATAGCGCCGGGATGATGAAGATGGCCACCGGTAATGGGTTCCCCCTCCGGCAGGGTGCCAGAACAGGCTCCTGAGAGATTTTTGGTGGCTACAGAGGCTTGCGGAGGCGGAACTCCCGATCTATCTTTGTCTTCGATGTTTTTAGGGTACGTGGACTTATATAGGCGAAAGAAGTTGGTCAGGGGAGCCTCGAGGGGCCCAGGAGATAGGGGCACCCAGGGGGGGTGGGCGCGCCCTCCTATCTCCTGGGCTCCTCGAGGATCTCCTGACTTGATCTTCAAGCCTCCTGGATGATATTCTTCCAAAAAATCACGATGTCAAAGGTTTCATTCCGTTTGGACTCCGTTTGATATTCCTTTTCCTCGAAATACTGAAACAGGCAATAAAACAACAATATGGGTTGGGCCTCCGGTTAGTAGGTTAGTCCCAAAAATGATATAAATGTGTAAAATAAAGCCCATAAACATCCAAAAGGGTTAATATAATAGCATGGAACAATCAAAAATTATAGATACGTTGGAGACGTATCAAGCATCCCCAAGCTTAATTCCTGCTCGTCCTCGAGTAGGTAAATGATAAAAACAGAATTTTTGATGTGGAATGCTACCTAGCATAATTCTCAATGTAATTTTCTTTATTGTGACATGAATGTTCACATCCAAATGAAACAAAATAAAAGTTCATATTAACATGAAAATGGTGATACTTCAAGCATACTAATCAAAGTAATCATGTCTTCTCAAAATCACATGGCCAATGAATGTTATCCCTATAAAATCATATAGTCTGGCTGTTGCTCTATCTTCATCACACAAAGTATTTAATCATGCACAACCCCGATGACAAGCCAAGCAATTGTTTCATACTTTAATAATCTCAAACTCTTTCAACTTTCACGCAATACATGAGCGTGAGCCATGGACATAGCACTATATGTGGAGTAGAATGCTGGTTGTGGAGAAGACAAAAAAGGAGAAGATAGTCTCACATCAACTAGGCATATCAACGGGCTATGGAGATGCCCATTAATAGATATCAATGTGAGTGAGTAGGGATTATCATGCTACGGATGCACTACAGCTATAAATATATGAAAGCTCAACAAAAGAAACTAAGTGGGTGTGCATCCAACTTGCTTGCTCACGAAGACCTAGGGCACTTTTGAGGAAGCCCATCATTGGAATATACAAGACAAGTTCTATAATGAAAAATTCCCACTAGTATATGAAAGTGACAACATATGAGACTCTCTACCATGAAGATCATGGTGCTATTTTGAAGCACAAGTGTGGAAAAAGAGATAGTAGCATTGTCCCTTCTCTCTTTTTCTCTCATTTTATTTTTTTC
This sequence comes from Triticum aestivum, assembly GCF_018294505.1. NCBI lineage: Eukaryota > Viridiplantae > Streptophyta > Magnoliopsida > Poales > Poaceae > Triticum > Triticum aestivum. The sequence goes on along the minus strand of NC_057801.1, from coordinate 588,022,170 downwards.
TTTTTTTTCTTTGGCCTTCTTTTTTTTCTTTTTGGCCCCCTTTTTTTCTTTTTTTTTTCTTTTTGTAAAGTCCGAAGTCTCGTCCCGACTTGTGGGGGAATCATAGTCTTCATCACCCTTTCCTCACTAGGACAATGCTCTAATAATGAAGATCATCACACTTTATGGATTTACAACTCAAAGCTAGAACAAGATATGGCTCTATATGAATGCCTCCGGCGGTGTACCGGGATATGCAATGAATCAAGAGCGACATGTATGAAAATTATGAAGGTGGCCTTGCCACAAATACGATGTCAACTACATGATCATGCAAAGAGCAATATGACAAAAGTAATGTGTGTCATATGAACGGAACGGTGGAAAGTTGCATGGCAATATATCTCGGAAATGCCATAATAGGTAGGTATGGTGGCTGTTTTGAGGGAGGTATATGGTGGGTGTATGGTACCGGCGAAAGTTGCGTGGTACAAGAGAGGCTAGCAATAGTGGAAGGATGAGGTGCGTATAATCCATGGACTCAACATTAGTCAAAAGAACTCATATACTTGTTGCAAAAATCTAGAAATCATCAAAAACCAAAGCACTACGCGCATGCTCCTACGGGGATAGATTGGTAGGAAAAGACCATCGCTCATCCCCGACCGCCACTCATAAGGAAGACACTCAATAAATAAAATTGTGCTCCAACTTCATCACAAAGCGATTCACCATACGTGCATGCTACGGGAATCACATACCTCAACACAAGTATTTTTCATAATCACCTTAACTAGCATGACTTTAATATCACTACCTCCATATCTCAAAACAATTATCAAGTATCAAGTTGATCGTAGCATCCAATTCTTTTTTGATGATAGTTTTTATTATACCCAACTTGGATGCTCATCATTCTAGGACCAAATTTGTAACCATAGCAAATACCATGCTCTTCTAAAATACTCTCAAAATAATATAAGTGAAGCATGAGAGACTAGCAATTTCTACAAAATATAACCACCGCCGTGCTCTAAAAGATATAAGTGATGCACTAGAGCAAATGACAAACTACTCAGAAAGATATAAGTGAAGATCAATGAGTAGTCGAATAATTGTGCAACTATGTGAAGACTCTCTAACATTAAGGAATTTCAGATCTTGGTATTCTATTCAAACATCAAGCAAAGCAAAATAAAGTGACATTGCAAGGATAGTACAACTCATGTGGAGAAGCAAAAACTTAGGCTCAACCGATACTAACCGATAGTTGTTGAAGAAGAAAGGTGGGATGCCTACCGGGGCATCCCCAAGCTTAGATGCTTGAGACTTCTTGAAATATTGTCTTGGGGTGCCTTGGGCATCCCCAAGCTTGAACTTTTGTGTCTCCTCCATTCCTCTCATATCATGGTTTCTCTATTTCTCAAAAGCTTTATCCACAACAAACTCAACAAGAACTCCTGAGATAGGTTAGTATAAACAAATGCAAAACCTAATCATTTTCTACTGTAACAAAGCACTAAAATTATTATTCAACATTGCATACTAAATGCCTATGCATATTTAATACTCATATCCTCAAATAGAATCATTAAACAAGCAAACATATGCAAACAATGCAAACATAACAGCAATCTGCCAAAACAGTACAGTCTGTAAAGAATGCAAGTGTATCAATACTTCCCTAACTCCAAAAATTATAAGAGAAAATTCCCACTGTAATAAATTTATCATATCTCATTATGCAAATGGTTTCAACATTATACCATTCTCTGACTTTTCTAGGGAATTTTTGCAACAGCGGTAAACGTTCTGTTTTCAAACAGCAACATGTATACTAGCAAAATAAGCATGGCAAAGTCTATCCTTGACATTTTTATTGAAAATAAAGATGCAAAACATTATTCTAAATAACAACAAGAAAATACTAACAAAAGAAAATGATGCTCCAAGCAAAACACATATCATGTGGCGAATAAAAACATAGCTCCAATTTACCAATGAACAAAGACGAAAGAGGGGATGCCATCCGGGGCATCCCCAAGCTTAGGCTCTTGGTTGTCCTTGAATATTACTTTCGGGTGCCTTGGGCATCCCCAAGCTTAGGCTCTTTCCACTCCTTATTCCATGGTCCATCGAATCTTTACCCAAAACTTGAAAACTCCACAACACAAAACTCAACAGAAAACTTGTAAGCTCCGTTAGTATAAGAAAATAAAACAACCACTTAGGTACTGTAATGAACTCATTCTAAATTCATATTTGTGTAATATCTACTGTATTCCAACTTATCTATGGTTCATACCCTTTGATACTACTCATAGATTCATCAAAATAAGCAAACAACACATAGAAAACAGAATCTGTCAAAAACAGAACAGTATGTAGTAATCTGTATCAAATATATAATTATGGAACTCCAAAAATCCTACTACATTAGGAAGTCCTAAGAAATTTGTTTACAAATCCAGAGCAAAAAGAATCAGATCAGAAGAACATTTCTGTGAATTAAAAAAACTAATTTACTGGGTGCAAAAGTTTCTGATTTTCAGCAGGATCAACACAATTATCACCAAAAGCCATCCTAAAGGTTTTACTTGGCACTTTATTGAAACAAAAGATATAAAACATGATTAATACAGTAGCATAATCATGTGGACACACAAAAACAGTAAGGATAAATATTGGGTTGTCTCCCAACAAGCGCTTTTCTTTAATGCCTTTCTAGCTTGGCATGATGATGACAATGATGCTCACATAAAAGATAAGAATTGAAACATAACGGGAGCATCATGAAGCATATGACTAGCACATTTAAGTCTAACCCACTTCCTATGCATAGGGATTTTGTGAGCAAACAACTTATGGGAACAATAATCAACAAGCATAGGAAGGTAAAACAAGCATAGCTTCAAGATTTTCAACACATAGAGAGGAAACTTGACATTATTGCAATTTCTACAAGCATATATTCCTCCCTCATAATAATTTTCAGTAGCATCATGAATGAATTAAACAATATAACCAGCACCTAAAGCATTATTTTCATGATCTACTAGCATAGAAAATTTACTACTCTCCACATAAGCAAAATTCTTCTCATGAATAGTAGTGGGAGCAAATTCAACAAAATAATTATCATCTGAAGCATAATCCAATTGAAAACTAAAATCATGATGACAAGTTTCATGGTTATCATTATTCTTAATAGCATACAATTCATCACAATAATCATCATAGATAGCAACTTTGTTCTCATAATCAATTGGAACCTCTTCCGAAATAGTGGAATCATCACTAAATAAAGTTGTCACTCTTCCAAATCCACTTTCATATTCGTCACAATAAGATTCAACATCCTCCAAAATAGTGGGATCATTACTTCCTAAAGTTGACACTCTTCCAAACCCAGTTTCATCAATATAATCATCATAAATAGGAGGCAAGCTTTCATTATAATAATTTTTCTCATCACAACTTGGGGGACAAAAAATATCATATTCATAAAACATAGCTTCCCCAAGCTTGTGGCTTTGCATATCATGAGTATCATGGATATTCAAGGAGTTCATACTAACAACATTGCAATCATTCTCATCAATCAAAGATTTAGTACCAAGCATTTTAATACATTCTTCTTCTAGCACTTGAGCACAATTTTCCTTTCCATCATACTCACAAAAAATATTAAAAATACGAAGCGTATGAGACAAACTCAATTCCATTTTTTGGTAGTTTCCTTTTATAAACTAAACTAGTGATAAAACAAGAAACAAAAAGACTCGATTGCAAGATCTAAAGATATACCTTCAAGCGCTAACCTCCCCAGCAACGGCGCCAGAAAAGAGCTTGATGTCTACTACACAACCTTCTTCTTGTAGACGTTGTTGGGCCTGCAAGTGCACAGGTTTGTAAGACAGTAGCAAATTTCCCTCAAGTGGATGACCTAAGGTTTATCAATCCGTAGGAGGCGTAGGATGAAGATGGTCTCTCTCAAACAACCCTGCAACCAAATAACAAAGAGTCTCTTGTGTCCCCAACACACCCAATACAATGGTAAATTGTATAGGTGCACTAGTTCGGCGAAGAGATGGTGATACAAGTGCAATATGGATGGTAGATAAAGGTATTTGTAATCTGAAATTATAAAAACAGCAAGGTAGCAAGTAACAAAAGTGAGCGTAAACGGTATTGCAATGGTAGGAAACAAGGCATAGGGTTCATACTTTCACTAGTGCAAGTTCTCTCAACAATAATAACATAGATAGATCATATAACAATCCCTCAACATGAAACAAAGAGTCACTCCAAAGCCACGAATAGCGGAGAACAAACGTAGAGTTTATGGTAGGGTACGAAACCACCTCAAAGTTATTCTTTCGGATCAATCTATAAAAGAGTTCGTACTAGAATAACACCTTAAGACACAAATCAACCAAAACCCTAATGTCACCTAGATACTCCATTGTCACCTCAAGTATCCGTGGGCATGATTATACGATATGCGTCACATAATCTCAAATTCATCCAACCAACACAAAGTACTTCAAAGAGTGCCCCAAAGTTTCTACCGGAGAGTCAAGAACATGTGCCAACCCCTATGCATAGGTTCATGGGCGGAACCCGCAAGTTGGTCACCAAAACATACATCAAGTGGCACATGATATCCCATTGTCACCACAGATAAGCACAGCAAGACATACATCAAGTGTTCTCATAAAAGACTCAATCCGATAAGATAACTTCAAAGGGGAAACTCAATTCATCACAAGAGAGTAGAGGGGGAGAAACATCATAATATCCAACTACAATAGCAAAGCTCGGGATACATCAAGATCGTGCCATAGAGGGAACACGAGAGAGAACACGAGAGAGAGAGAGAGAGAGAGAGAGAGAGAGATCAAACACAGAGCTACTGGTACATACCCTCAGCCCCGAGGGTGAACTACTCCCTCCTCGTCATGGAGAGCGCCGAGATGATGAAGATGGCCACCGGTGATGGGTTCCCCCTCCAGCAGGGTGCCGGAATGGACTCCCGAGAGGTTTTTGGTGGTTACAGAGGCTTGCGGTGGCGGAACTCCCGATCTATCTTGATATTCGATGGTTTTAGGGTACGTAGGGTTATATAGGCAAAAGAAGTCGGTCGGGAGGTGCTCGAGGGGTCCACGAGACAGGGGGCCGCGCCTTGTAGGGGGGCGCCCCCTATCTTCTGGGCTCCTCGAGGATCTTCTGAATTGATCTCCAAGCCTCCTGGATGATATTCTTCCAAAAAATCACGATGCCGAAGGTTTCATTCCGTTTGGACTCCGTTTGATATAACTTTTCCTCGAAATACTGAAACAGGCAATAAAACAGCAATATGGGCTGGGCCTCCGGTTTGTAGGTTAGTCCCAAAAATGATATAAATGTGTAAAATAAAGCCCATAAACATCCAAAAGGGGTAATATAATAGCATGGAACAATAAAAAATTATAGATACGTTGGAGACGTCTCAAGGGGGGAGAAACATCATAAGATCCAACTATAATAGCAAAGCTCGCAATACATCAAGATCGTGCCATAGAGAGAACACGAGAGAGAGAGAGAGAGAGATCAAACACATAGCTACTGGTACATACCCTCAGCCCTGAGGGTGAACTACTCCCTCCTCGTCATGGACAGCGCCGGGATGATGAAGATGGCCACCGGTGATGGGTTCCCCCTCCGGCAGGGTGCCGGAACAGGCTCCCAAGAGTTTTGGTGGCTATAGATGCTTGTGGCGGCGGAACTCCCGATCTATCTTTGTCTTTGATGTTTTTAGGGTATGTGGACTTATATAGGCGAACGAAGTCGGTCGGGGGAGCCTCGAGGGGTCCAGGAGACAGGGGGCGCACCGTCCTATCTCCTGGCTTCCCCAAGCTTTCCCTGGCTTGAACTCCAAGTCTCCCGGATCATATCCTTTCCAAAAATCACGCTCCCGAAGGTTTCATTCCGTTTGGACTCCATTTGATATTCCTTTTCTTCGAAATACTGAAACAGGCAATAAAACAACAATATGGGTTGGGCCTCCGGTTAATAGGTTAGTCCCAAAAGTAATATAGAAGTGTATAATAAAGCCAGTAAGCATTCAAAACAGATAATAAAATAGCATGAATGCTTCATAAATTATAGATACGTTGGAGACGTATCACTTGCCGATCATCGGGCAAGTCCACCAAAGTCCACACTTTGTTCTTATATATGGATCCTATCTCAGGTTTCATGGCTTCAAGACATTTCACGGAATCTGGGCTCATCATCGCTTCCTCATAGTTTGTAGGTTCATCATGGTCTAGTAACATGACTTCCAAAATAGGATTGATGTACCACTCTGGTGCGGACTGTACTTTGGAAGACCTACGAGGTTCTGTAGTAACTTAATCTGAAGTTTCATGATCATCACCATTAGCTTCCTCACTAATTGGTGTAGGAATCACTGGAACTGATTTTTGTGATGAACTACTTTCCAATAAGGGAGTAGGTACAATTACCTCATCAAGTTCTACTTTCCTCCCACTCACTTCTTTCGAGAGAAACTCCTTCTCTAGAAAGATCCATCTTAGCAACGAATATCTTGCCTCCGGATCTATGATAGAAGGTGTACCCAACAGTTTCCTTTGGGTATTCTATGAAGACGCACTTCTCCGATTTGGGTTCGAGCTTATCAGTTTGAAACTCTTCCACATAAGCATCACAGCCCCAAATTTTAAGAAACGACAACTTTGGTTTCTTGCCAAACCACAGTTCATAAGGCGTCGTCTCAACGGATTTTGATGGTGCCCTATTTAAAGTGAATGCAGCTGTCTCTAATGCATAACCCCGAGATGATAGTGGTAATCGGTAAGATACATCATAGATTGCACCATATCCAATAAAGTGCGGTTACGACGTTCGGACACACCATTATCCTATGGTGTTCCATGTGGCGTGAGCTGTGAAACTATTCCACATTGTTTTTAAATGAAGGCCAAACTCGTAACTCAAATATTCTCCTCTACGATCAAATTGTAGAAACTTTATTTTCTTGTTACGATGATTCTCCACTCCACTCTGAAATTCTTTGAACTTTTCAAATGTTTCAGACTTGTGCGTCATTAAGTAGATATACTCATATCTGCTCAAATCATCAGTGAAGGTCAAAAAATAACGATACCCGCCATGAGCATTAACACTCATTGGACCGCATACATCGGTATGCATTATTTCCAACAAGTCAGTAGCTTGTTCCATTGTTCCGGAGAACGGAGTTTTAGTCATCTTGCCCAAAAGGCACGGTTCGCAATCATCAAATGATTCATAACCAAGTGATTCCAAAAGTCCATCTTTATGGAGTTTCTTCATGCGCTTTACACCAATATGACCCAAACGATAGTGCCACAAATAAGTTGCACTATCATTATCAACTTTGCATATTTTTGGCATCAATATTATGAATTTGTGTATCACTATGATCGAGATCCAACAAACTATTTTCATTGGGTGTATGACCATCGAAGGTTTTATTCATGTAAATAGAACAACAATTATTCTCTAACTTTAAATGAATAACCGTATTGCAATAAACATGATCAAATCATATTCATGCTCAACGCAAACGCCAAAAAACATTTATTTAGGTTTAACACTAATCCCGAAAGTATAGGGAGTGTACGATGATGATCATATCAATCTTGGAACCACTTACAACACACATCGTCACTTCACCCTCAACTAGTTTCTGTTTATTCTGTAACTCCTGTTTCGAGTTACTAATTTTTAGCAATCAAACAAGTATCAAATACCCAGGGGTTACTATAAACACTAGTAAGGTACACATCAATAACCTGTATATCAAATATACCCTTGTTCACTTTGCCATCCTTCTTATCTACCAAATATTCAGGGTATTTCCGCTTCTAGTGACCATTTCCTTTGCAGTAAAAGCACTCAGTTTTAGGCTTTGGTCCAGCTTTGGGCTCCTTCACCGGAGTGACAACTTGCTTGCCATTCTGCTTTTCCCTTTCTTTCCCTTTACCCTTTTCTTGAAACTAGTGGTATTGTCAATCATCAACACTTGATGCTCTTTCTTGATTTCTACCTTCATCGATTTCAACATCACGAAGAGCTCGGGAATCGTTTTCGTCATCCCTTGCATACTATAGTTCATCACAAAGTTCTACTAACTTGGTGATGGTGACTAGACAACTCTGTCAATCACTATCTTATCTGGAAGATTAACTCCCACTTGATTCAAGCGATTGTTGTACCCAGACAATCTGAGCACATGCTCACTACTTGAGCTATTCTCCTCCATCTTTTAGCTATAAAACTTGTTGGAGACTTCATATCTCTCAACTCGGGTATTTGCTTGAAATATTAACTTCAACTCCTGGAACATCTCATATGGTCCATGACGTTCAAAATGTTTGTGAAGTCCCGATTCTAAGCCGTTAAGCATGGTGCACTAAACTATCAAGTAGTCATCATTTTGAGCTAGCCAAACGTTCATAACGTCTGCATCTGCTCCTGCAATAGGTTTGTCACCTAGCGGTGCATCAAGGACATAATTCTTCTGTGCAGCAATGAGGATAATCCTCAGATCACGGATCCAATCCGCATCATTGCTACTATCATCTTTTCAACTTAGTTTTCTCTAGGAACACATATAAAACATAGGGAAGCAACAACACGAGCTATTGATCTACAACATTATTTGCAAAATACTATCATGACTAAGTTCATGATAAATTAAAGTTCAATTAATCATATTACTTAAGAACTCCCACTTAGATAGACATCCCTCTAATCATCTAAGTGATCACGTGATCCAAATTAACTAAACCATGTCCGATCATCACGTGAGATGGAGTAGTTTTCAATGGTGAACATCACTATGTTGATCATATCTACTATGATTTACACTCGACCTTTCGGTCTCCAGTGTTCCGAGGACATATCTGCATATGCTAGGCTCGTCAAGTTTAACCCGAGTATTCTGCGTGTGCAAAACTGGCTTGCATCCGTTGTAGATGAACGTAGAGCTTATCACACCCGATCATCATGTGGTGTCTCGGCACGACGAACTTTGGCAACGGTGCATACACAGGGAGAACACTTTTACCTTGAAATTTAGTGAGAGGTCATCTTATAAAGCTACCGCTGAGCTAAGCAAAATAAGATGTATAAAAGATAAACATCATATGCAATCAAAATATGTGACATGATATGGCCATCATCATCTTGTGCCTTTGATCTCCATCTTCAAAGCATCGTCATGATCTCCATCATCACTGGCATGACACCATGATCTCCATCATCTTGATCTATATCAATGTGTCGTCACATGGTCGTCTCGCCAACTATTGCTCTTGCAACTATTGCTATCACATAGCGATAAAGTAAAGAAATTATTTGGCGCTTGCATCTTATGCAACAAAGAGACAACCATAAGGCTTCTGCCAGTTGCCGGTAACTTCAAAAAAACATGATCATCTCATACAACAACTTATATCTCATCACGTCTTGACCATATCACATCACAACATGCCATGCAAAAACAAGTTAGACGTCCTCTACTTTGTTGTTGCAAGTTTTACGTGGCTGCTACGGGCTTAGCAAGAACCGTTCTTACCTACGCATCAAAACCACAATGATAGTTCATCAAGTTAGTGTTGTTTTAACCTTCTCAAGGACCGCACGTAGCCACACTCGGTTCAACTAAAGTTGGAGAAACTGACACCTGCCAGCCACCTATGTGCAAAGCACGTCGGTAGAACCAGTCTCTTGTAAGCATACGCGTAATGTCGGTCCGGTCCGCTCCATCCAACAATACCGCCGAACCAAAGTATGACATGCTGGTAAGCAGTATGACTTGTATCGCCCACAACTCACTTGTGTTCTACTCATGCATATAACATCTACGCATAAAACCAGGCTCAGATGCCACTGTTGGGGAACGTAGTAATTTCAAAAAAAATCCTACGCACACACAAGATCATGGTGATGCATAGCAACGAGAGGGGAGAGTGTTGTCCACGTACCCTCGTAGACCGAAAGCGGATGCGTTAGCACAATGCGGTTGATGTAGTCATATGTCTTCGCGATCCGACCGATCAAGTACCGAATGTACGGCACCTCCGAGTTCAGCACACGTTCAGCTCGATGACGTCCCATGAACTCCGATCCAGCGGAGCTTTGCGGGAGAGTTCCGTCAGCACGACGGCGTGATGACGGTGTTATGATGCTACCGACGCAGGGCTTCGCCTAAGCACCACTACAATATTACCGAGGTGGAATATGGTGGAGGGGGGCACCGCACACGGCTAAGAGATCAATGATCAATTGTTGTGTCTAGAGGTGCTGCCCTGCCCCCGTATATAAAGGAGCAAGAGGGGAGGCGGCCGGCCAAGAGGAGGGCGCGCCAAGGGGGAGTCCTAGTAGGACTGCTCCTTTCCTTGTAGGAGTAGGAGAAGGGAAGAAAAAAGGAGAAGGAAGGAAGGGGCGCCCCCCTCCCTAGTCCAATTCGGACCAGCCCATGGGGAAGGGTGCGGCCAACCTTTGAGGCCTTTCTCTCCTTTCCCGTATGGCCCATTAAGGCCCAATACGAATTCCCATAACTCTCCGGTACTCCAAAAAATACCCAAATCACTCGGAACCTTTTCGATGTCTGAATATAGTCATCCAATATATCGATCTTTACGTCTCGACCATTTCTAGACTCCTCGTCATGTCCCCAATCTCATCCAGGACTCCGAACTACCTTCGGTACATCAAAACACATAACTCATATTATAAATCGTCGCTGAACGTTAAGCGTGCGGACCCTGCGGGTTCGAGAACTATGTAGACATGACCGAGACACGTCTCCGGTCAATAACCAATAGCGGAACCTGGATGCTCATATTGGCTCCTATATATTCTACAAAGATCTTTATCGATCAAACCGCATAACAACATACGTTGTTCCCTTTGTCATCGGTATGTTACTTGCCCGAGATTCGATCGTCAGTATCTCAATGCCTAGTTCAATGTAGTTACTGGCAAGTCTCTTTACTCGTTATGTAATGCATCATCCCGCAACTAACTCATTAATCACATTACTTGCAAGGCTTATAGTGATGTGCATTACCGAGATGGCCCAGAGATACCTCTCCGACAATCGGAGTGACAAATCCTAATCTCGAAATACGCCAACTCAACAAGTACCTTCGGAGACACCTGTAGAGCACCTTTATAATCACCCAGTTACGTTGTGACGTTTGGTAGCACACAAGGTGTTCCTCCAGTAAACGGGAGTTGCATAATCTCATAGTCATAGGAACATGTATAAGTCATGAAGAAAGCAATAGCAACATACTAAACGATCAAGTGCTAAGCTAACAGAATGGGTCAAGTCAATCACATCATTCTCTAATGATGTGATCCTGTTAATCAAATGACAACTCATGTCTATGGCTAGGAAACTTAACCATCTTTTATTCAACGAGCTAGTCAAGTAGAGGCATACTAGTGACACTTTGTCTATGTATTCACACATGTATCAAGTTTCCGGTTAATACAATTCTAGCATGAATAATAAACGTTTATCATGAAATAAGGAAATAAATAATAACTTTATTATTGCCTCTAGGGCATATTTCCTTCAACAAATGCATGGGTTGTAATTAGTGCATCAGTAAACACAATATTTTGAGAAAAATTAAGTATGTTTATGAACTACACCTACTCACTCCCCTCCGGTTTATAGGGCTTATCTTAAAAAATTGTTTCCCCATTTTATAAGTCTTAGTTTTATTACTCCTATTCACATGTTTAGATTTCAAGGTGCATTAAACCATTGCATATAAGGATTAAGAGAAGACTCACCTATGCATGTAATTGTTTTGGTCATTTATTTTTCACGCATGCATGCATTGCAATTAATACATTGGTAACACATTTTCTCGAGAAAATGAGCCCATTAATTGAGTACTTCTGCAAACAACACAAAAATTCCATCACTCAATATTTATGTTGATTGGTGAGATTTTTGAATTGAGCACTATAAAGCGGAAGGGATGGAGTACTCATCATCTACCTTGGTTTAACGGCAGGCCTGACAAGGTTGATGCATCAGTACCTTCTTTGAAGATGGATCGGTGGAAAACGGTGGCGATGGCCTTTGCAGCATGCGCATGCGGTGCACACTGAGAGTGCGTCGGACCATTGTGTGACCCAAACCCGACAATTCTGCTTGGTTGGGGCCTCCGGCTTAGATGTTGCGCTTTGGTGTGAGGTCTAGGTATGCAGCCCCAACAATCTGCACCCCTTCATCAAGTGGATAGGGGTAGCAACATATGTTGCCAAGATGGTGACTTCAGACTTATTGGTGTAAGAACTTGGCCTAGATTTGTGCCTTTTAAACTGGAATGGAGGGAGTACACATCATCTATCCTTTTAAACTGTAAGGTCTTGGCCTAGATTTGCGCCTTTTAAACTGGAAGGGAGGGAGTACACATCATCTATCCTTTTAAACTGTAAGGTCTTGGCCTAGATTTGTGCCTTTTAAACTCGAAGGGAGAGAGTACACATCATCTATACTTTTGAACTGTAAGGTCTTGGCCTAGATTTGTGCCTTGTAAACTGGAAGGGAGGGGGTACACATCATCTATCCTTTAAAACTGTAAGGTCTTGGCCTAGATTTGTCCTTTTAAACTCAAAGGGAGGGAGTATTAATAAAATGGTTGCATGCATCGTCCTGTTGCAAAGGTCAGGATCATTCTTTTCAAAAATGGAAATGAAAAAAATCTACCTTGGTTTAAGAAATCTTAAATTTGCGCCTTTTAAACTGGAAGGGACAAGGGAGGGAGTACACATCATCTATCTTGGTTGAGGAAATTTTAGAATTGTGCCCCGAGGGGAACCCTAGCGCCGCCAAGCCCTCGACTCCCTCTCCCACCTCTCCCGCTCGCCACTGCCGGGCAAAGCCTAGTTGGCATCGGCGGCGGCAGGATCTCTCCTTCCCGTAGCGGCCGGACCTGGCGCGGGTAGTGTTCGATGGCGGTTGGTGGCACGTTGGTGGCGGGGCACGCCAGCGAGGACTCAGGGGGCGACGACAGGAGCTGCATCCCCCTGGTGGTCGCGCGGGGCGTTGTGATATGTCTCCAACGTATCTATAATTTATGAAGTATTCATGCCATGTTTACAATAATTTTATATGGTTTTGGTATGATTTGCTGGAACTAACCCGGACTGATGTTGTTTTCAGCAGAACTACCATGGTGTTGTTTTTTGTGCAGAAATCAAAGTTCTCCAAACACCGCGAAAATTTTTGTGGATTTTTTATGGACCAAAAGACCACCAATGGGCCAGAGCAGCATGTGGGGGGTTCCCCGAGGGGGCACAACCCACCAGGGTGCGCCTGGGCCCCCAAGCGCGCCCTGGTGGGTTGTGCTCACCTCGGTGGCCTCCAGTACCCCTTCTTCACCATATAAATTCCCAAATATTCCGAAAACCCTCGAGGAGACCCTAGATCAGAAGTTCCACGGCCGCATGCCTCTGTAGCCACCAAAAACTAATCGGGATCCTGTTTCGGTATCGTGCCAGAGGGGGGAATCATCACCGGTGGCCATCTTCATCATCCCGGCGGCCACCACGATGAGGAGGGAGTAGTCCACCGTCGGGGCTGAGGGTTTGTACCAGTAGCTATCTGTTTACTCTCTCTCACGCGCGATCTTGAGATGTCATGATCTTGATGTATCATGGGCTTTGTTAACATAGATGGATCATATGATGTTTCTCCCCTCTCAACACTTGTTTGATGAATTGAGTCTTTATTCTTTGAAGTTTTGTCTTGTCGGATTGAATGTTTAGATCTGAGAACACATGATATATGTCTTGCATATGAATACATGTGGTGACAATGAGGTATTATTTTGATTCACTTAATATATGGTATGGCACTCAACTTGCGGATTCCCGAGGTGACTTTGGGGTAATCTATGCATAGGGGTTGACGAACGTATTTATTATCTTTTCTCCAATAGAAACTTTGGGGTCTCCTTGTATTTCTTTGAGTGGATTGAGTATTATGAATCTGAAATTGTTTGATACATATTGTCTAATTAACTCACGGGTACTCGCGGTGACATTGGGGTATCTAGGTGACATTAGAGTTGGTTGATATGCATCATATGGTGTTATTTTAGTACGAACTCTTGATTAGATTGATCGGAAAGAATAGCTTGCTGTTATTTTAGTATGAACTCTAGGATAGATTGATCAGAAAGAATAGCTTTGAGGTGGTTTCGTATCCTACAAACAATTTCTATCTTTTGTTCTCCGCTAATAGGAACTCGGGAGTGATTATTTATCACACTTTGAGGGATAATCATATGATCCAACTATGTTAGCATTGTTGAGAGATTGCACTAGTGAAAGTATGCACCCTAGGCCTCATTTTCCATCATTGCAATACCATTTGTGCTTCGTTTTACTATTTACTACCTTGCTGCTTTTTATTGTTCACACTACAAAAACTCATATCTACTATCCATACTACACTTTTATCACCATCTCTTCGCCGAACTAGTGCACCTATACAATTTGCCATTATATTGGGTGTGTTGGGGACATAAGAGATTTCTTGTATTTGATTGCAGGGTTGCTTGAGAGAGACTATCTTCATCCTACGCCTCCCACAGATTGATAAACCTTAGGTCATCCACTTGAGGGAAAATTGCTACTATCCTACAAAACTCTGCGCTTGGAGGCCCAACACGTGTCTACAAGAATAAAGTTGCATAGTAGACATCAAGCTCTTTTCTGGCGCCGTTGCCGGGGAGGCCAGGTAAGCGGCACTCACATCCCGTCAATGAAGCTCTTTTCTGGCGCTGTTGCTAGGGAGGTGAGTGCTTGAAGGTATATCTTTAGATCTTGCAATCGAATATTTTAGTTTCTTGTTTTATCACTAGTTTGGTTTACAAAAAGAAAACTACAAAAAAATGGAATTGAGGTTGCATCATATTATTGATCATCTTTATAATGTCTTCTGTGAAAATGATGGAAATGAAAATTGTGCTCAATTGATAGAAGAAGAATTCAATAGAATGTTTGGCATAAACGATGAGCATGAGTGCAATGTTGTTAGTATGAATTCTTTGAATACCCATGATGCTAGTGATATGCAAAGCCATAAGCTTGGGGATGCTATGTTTGATGAAGATTATATTTTTATTCCCCCAAGTTTTGATGTGCAAATTGTTATAATGGTAGCATGCCTCCTATTTATGATGATTATGATGATGACGTGTATGCTATAGAGAATAATGATAATCATGGAGCTTGTCTTCATGATTTTAATGCTCAAATTTATCATGTCAATCAAGTGTCTCATGATGGTTATTTTGTTGAGTTTGCTCCCACAACTACTCATGAGAATAAATTTGCTTATGTGGAGAGTAAGAAAATTTATATGCTTGTGGATCATGAAAAGAATGCTTTATGTGATGGTTATACTGTTGAATTCATTCATGGTGCTACTGAAAATTATTATGAGGGAGGAACATATGCTTGTAGGAATTGCAATAATATCATGATTCCTCTCTATGTGTTCAAAATCTTGAAGTTTTGCTTGTTTTGCCTTCCTATGCTAGTTGATTCTTGTTCTCATAAGTTGTTTGCTAACAAAATCCATATGCATAGGAAGTGGGTTAGACTTAAATGTGCTTTCCATGTGATTCATGATGCTCTTGCTATGTTTCAATTCTTATCTTTTATGCGAGCATCATTGAACTCATCATGCCTAGCTAAAAGGCATTAAAGAAAAACGCTTGTTGGGAGACAACCCAACACTTTTATCTAGTGTTTTTGTGTGTTCACATGATTATTCTACTGCAGTAATCATGTTTTATTGTTTTTGTTTCAATAAAGTGCCAAGTAAAGCCTTTGGGATCATGTTGGGTGATAGTTGATTTGATCTTGCTGAAAAACAGAAACTTTTGTGCTCACGAAAATAAGTCTAATTTTTAATAGAAGAGTGCTTTTGCGTTGATTATTTTTTCAGAAGATTCATATACAAATTTCTCACGTGTTCCAATTTTTTTCATAATTTTTGGGGTAGCAGAAGTATGGTTTGAGTACAGATTACTACAGACTGTTCTGTTTTTGACAGATTCAGTTTTCAATGCATAGTTTGCTTGTTCCCTAGTTTCTATGGCTTATATTGCTCAATATAAATTGTAGAAATGATATTCTACAGTAGGCAGTGTGGAAACAATTATGAATCTTGTATTTGACAGTACCAAAGGTGAAATAGTTTGCTCTTTATCATACTAACTTATCTCATAAAGTTTCGTTAAGTTTTGTGTGATTAAAGTTTTCAAGTTTTGGGTGAGATGTCAATATGAGGAGAATAAGGAGTGAAAAACCCTAAGCATGGGGATGCCCTAGGCACCCCAAGTTAATATCCAAGGAAGATCCAAGCAACTAAGCTTGGGGATGCCCCGAAAGGCATCCCCTCTTTCGTCTCCAACTATCGGTAACATCACTTGGAGCTATGTTTTCATTCGTCACATGATATGTGTTTTGCTTGGAGCATCAATTTATTTTGTTAGGATTTGCTTGATTTTATTTAGAATAATGTTTTTCATATTTTATTTTAATAAAAGTGGCAATGCTAGCCTTTGCCATGCTTATTTTGCAAGTTTACATGTTGCTGTTTCAAAACAGAAAGTTTATTGCTGTTGCAAAAATTCTCTAGAAAATTCACAATGTGATAAAATTCTGAAACTTTTTGCAAAGTAAGCTATGATAAATTTTCTAAAGTGTGATATTTTTTTCAGAAATTTTGGGGTTAGGGAAGTACGATGAATCTTGTATTCTTTACAGACTGTACTGTTTTGGTAGATTGCTGTTATGTTTGCTTGTTTAATGATTATATTTGAGTATAGGAGTCTTAAATATGCAGAGACATTTAGTATGCAATGTTGAATAATAACATTAGTAATTTTCTACAGTAGAGAATGATAAGGTTTTGCACTGATTTATACTAACTTATCTCACGAGTTCTTGTTGAGTTTTGTGTGGATGAAGTTTTTGAGATTTAGGGAAACCGTGATATGAGAGGAATTAAGGAGACACAAAAGCTCAAGCTTGGGGATGCCCAAGGCATCCCGAGCTAATATTCCAAGAAGTTTCAAGCATCTAAGCTTGGGGATGCCCCGGTAGGCATCCCACCTTTCTTCTTCAACAATTATCGGTTAGTATCGGTTGAGCCTAAGTTTTTGCTTCTTCACATGAGTTGTGATATTCTTGGAATGTCATTTTGTTTTGTTTTGCTTGATGTTTTAATAAAATACTTAGATCTGAAAGTTTTAAATAAAAGAGAGTCCTCAATTAGCTACCCATTTACATAACTACTCGCTTGATCTTCACTTATATCTTTTTGGAGTAGATTGTCATTTACTCTTGTGCTTCACTTAAATCCTATGAGTAAATTGTTGAATGAATTGGATATCATGAAGTTGAAAATACATGTTCATATCATGCCTAGTAGTGGCTTCACATTGGGTTTAGAAAGTGAAAGCTTTTGAAGCTTGACAATCACAATATTGGTCATACAAGCATTTCACGAATAATTAGTATAAGGAAGAGAACTTTCACATGCAAATACACTATCTTGGAAATCATTTGTGATTGTGAGCCCACATCAAAATATTATATGCCAACATTGTTGACGTTGGACAAGGAAGACAACGTAATGATTTATGTTTTTTCATATTCACATAGAAGTTATATTGTCATAGATCCTTCAACATGTGGTGCTTGTGAAGGAAATATGCCCTAGAGGCAACAATAAAGTTATTATTTATTTCCTTATATCATGATAAATGTTTATTATTCATGCTAGACTTGTATTACCCGGAAACACAATACATGTGTGAATACATAGACAAACATAGTGTCACTAGTATGCCTCTACTTGACTAGCTCGTAAATCAAAGATGGTTAAGTTTCCTAACCATAGACATACATTGTCATTTGATTAATGGGATCACATCATTAGGAGAATGATGTGATTACCTTGACCCATTCCGTTAGCTTAGCACTTGATCGTTTAGTATGTTGCTATTGCTTTCTTCATGACTTATACATGTTACTATGATTATGAGATTATGTAACTCCCGCTTACCGGAGGAACACTTTGTGTGCTACCAAACGCCACAACGTAACTGGGTGATTATAAAGTTGCTCTACAGGTGTCTCAGAAGGTACTTGTTGGGTTGGTGTATTTCGCGATTAGGATTTGTCACTCCGATTGTCGGAGAGGTATCTCTGGGCCCACTCGATAATGCACATTACTATAAGCCTTGCAAGCATTGTAACTAATGGGTTAGTTACAGGATGATGTATTACAGAACGAGTAAAGAGACTTGCCGGTAATGAGATTGAACTAGGTATTGAGATACCGACGATCGAATCTCGAGCAAGTAACATATCGATGACAAAGGGAACAACGTATGTTGTTATGCGGTTTGACCAATAAAGATCTTTGTAGTATATGTGGGAGCCAATATGAGCATCCAGGTTCCGCTATTGGTTATTGACCGGAGACGTGTCTCGGTCATGTCTACATTGTTCTCGAACCCGTAGGATCCGCATGCTTAAAGTAAGATGACAGTTATATTATGAGTTTATGTGTTTTGATGTACCGAAGGTTGTTCGGAGTCCCGGATGTGATCACGGACATGACGAGGAGTCTCAGAATGGTCGAGACATGAAGATCGATATATTGGACGACTATATTTGGACACCGGAAAGGTTCTGGGTGAGATTGGGACAATACCGGAGCTCCGGGAGGTTATCGAAACCCCCCGGGGGGTATATGGGCCTTATTGGGCCTTAGTGGAAAGGAGGGGAAAGGAGCAAGGGAGGGGGAGCCCCTCCCCCCAAGCCCAATCTGAATTGGGAGAGGGGCCGGCCCCCCTTTCCTTCCTCCCTCCTTCCTCTTCCTTCCCTCTCCCTCTCCTAATAGGAAAGGGGGGAGTCCTACTCCCGGTGGGAGTTGGACTCCCCCCCTTGGCCGCCCCCTCCTCCACTCCTTTATATACGGGGGAGGGGGCACCCCATAGACACAACAATTGATCATTGATCTGTTAGTCGTGTGCGGTGCCCCCCTCCACAATAGTCCTCCTCGATAATATCATAGAGTGCTTAGGCGAAGCCCTGTGTCGGTAGAACATCATCATCATCACCACACCGTCATGCTGACAGAACTCTCCCTCGACACTCGGCTGGATCGGAGTTCAAGGGACGTCATCGAGCTAAACGTGTGCAAGAACTCAGAGGTGATGTGCTTTCGGTGCTTGATCGGTCGGGCCATGAAAACATACGACTACATCAACCGCGTTGTGCTAACGCTTCCGCTTTCGGTCTACGAGGGTACGTGGACAATACTCTCCCCTCTCGTTGCTATGCATCACCATGATCTTGCGTGTGCGTAGGATTTTTTTTTGAAATTACTACGTTCCCAACAGTGGCATCCGAGCCTGGTTTTATGCGTTGATGTTATATGCACGAGTAGAACACAAGTGAGTAGTGGGCGATACAAGTCATACTGCTTACCAGTATGTCATACTTTGGTTCGGTGGTATTGTTGGATGAAGCGGCCCGGGCCGACATTACGCGTACGCTTACGCGAGACTGGTTCTACCGACGTGTTTGCACACAGGTGGCTGGCGGGTGTCAGTTTCTCCAACTTTAGTTGAACCGAGTGTGGCTACGCCCGGTCCTTGAGAAGGTTAAAACATCACTAACTTGACGAACTATCATTGTGGTTTTGATGCGTAGGTAAGAACGGTTCTTGCTCAGCCCGTAGCAGCCACGTAAAACTTGTTGCAACAAAGTAGAGGATGTCTAACTTGTTTTTGCAGGGCATGTTATGATGTGATATGGTCAAGACGTGATGCTATAGTTTATTGTATGAGATGATCATGTTTTGTAACTGAGTTATCGGCAACTGGCAAGAGCCATATGGTTGTTGCTTTATTGTATGCAATGCAATCACCCTGTAATTGCTTTACTTTATCACTAAGCAGTATCGATAGTCGTAGAAGCAATAGTTGGCGAGATGACAACGATGCTACGATGGAGATCAAGGTGTCGCGCCGGTGACGATGGTGATCATGACGGTGCTTTGGAGATGGAGATCACAAGCACAAGATGATGATGGCCATATCATATCACTTATATTGATTGCATGTGATGTTTATCTTTTATGCATCTTATCTTGCTTTGGTTGACGGTAGAATTATAAGATGATCTCTCTCAAAATTTCAAGATAAAAGTGTTCTCCCTGAGTATGCACCGTTGCCAAAGTTCATCGTGCCCAGACACCACATGATGATCGGGTGTGATAAGCTCTACGTCCATCTACAACAGGTGCAAGACAGTTTTGCACACGCAGAATACTCAGGTTAAACTTTGACGAGCCTAGCATATGCAGATATGGCCTCGGAACACTGAGACCAAAAGGTCGAGCGTGAATCATATAGTAGATATGATCAACATAGTGATGTTCACCATTGAAAACCACTCCATTTCACGTGATGATCGGTTATGGTTTAGTTGATTTGGATCACGTGATCACTTAGATGATTAGAGGGATGTCTATCTAAGTGGGAGTTATTAAGTAATATGATTAATTGAACTTCAATTTATCATGAACTTAGTCCTGGTAGTATTTTGCAAATTATGTTGTAGATCAATAGCTCGCGTTGTTGCTTTCATATGTTTATTTTGATATGTTCCTAGAGAAAATGTGTTGAAAGATGTTAGTAGCAATGATGCGGATTGGATTCGTGATCCGAGGATTGTCCTCATTGTTGCACATAAGAATTATGTCCTTGATGCACCGCTAGGTGACGGACCTATTGCAGGAGCAGATGCAGATGTTATGAACGTTTGGCTAGCTCAATATGATGACTACTTGATAGTTAAGTGCACCATGCTTAACGGCTTAGAATCGGGACTTCAAGGACGTTTTGAGCGTCATGGGCCATATGAGATGTTCCAGGAGTTGAAGTTAATATTTCAAGCAAATACCCGAGTTGAGAGATATGAAGTCTCCAACAAGTTCTATAGCTAAAAGATGGAGGAGAATTGCTCAACTAGTGAGCATGTGCTCAGATTGTCTGGGTACTACAATCGCTTGAATCAAGTGGGAGTCAATCTTCCAGATAAGATAGTGATTGACAGAGTTCTCTAGTCACCATCACCAAGTTACTAGAACTTCATGATGAACTATAGTATGCAAGGGATGACGAAAACGATTCCCGAGCTCTTCGTGAGATTGGAATCGACGAAGGTAGAAATCAAGAAAGAGCATCAAGTGTTGATGATTGACAAGACCACTAGTTTCAAGAAAAGGGCAAAGAAAAAGAAAGGGAAACTTCAAGTAGAATGGCAAGCAAGTTGTCACTCCCGTGAAGAAGCCCAAAGCTGAACCAAAGCCTGAAACTAAGTGCTTCTACTGCAAAGGAAATGGTCACTGGAAGCGGAAATGCCCTGAATATTTGGTGGATAAGAAGGATGGCAAAATGAACAAGGGTATATTTGATATACATGTTATTGATGTGTACCTTACTAGTGTTTATAGTAGCCCCTGAGTATTTGATACTTGTTCAGTTGCTAAGATTAGTAACTCGAAACAGGAGTTACAGAATAAACAAAGACTAGTTGAAGGGGAAGTGACGATGAGTGTTGGAAGTAGTTCCAAGATTGATATGATCATCATCACACACTCCCTATACTTTCAGGATTAGTGTTAAACCTAAATAAATGTTATTTGGCGTTTGCGTTGAGCGTGAATATGATTTGATCATGTTTATTGCAATACGGTTATTCATTTAAAGTCAGAGAATAATTGTTGTTCTATTTACATGAATAAAACCTTCAATGGTCATACACCCAATGAAAATAGTTTGTTGGATCTCGATCTTAGTGATACACATATTCATAATATTGATGCCAAAAGATGCAAAGTTAATAATGATAGTGCAACTTATTTGTGGCACTGCCGTTTGGGTCATATCGGTGTAAAACGCATGAGGAAACTCCATAAAAGATGGATTTTCGAAATCACTTGGTTATGAATCATTTGATGCTTGCGAACCATGCCTTTTGGGCAAGATGACTAAAACTCCATTCTCCAGAACAATGGAACGAGCTACTGACTTGTTGGAAATAATACATATTGATGTATGCAGACAAATGAGTATTAAGGATTGTGGCGGGTATCATTATTTTCTCACCTTCATAGATGATTTGAGCAGATATGGGTATATCTACTTGATGAAACATAAATCTGAAATAGTTGAAAAGTTCAAAGAATTTCAGAGTGAAGTGGAAAATCATCATAACAAGAAAATAAAGTTTCTGCCATCTGATCGTGGAGATGAATATTTGAGTTACAAGTTTGGCCTTCAGTTAAAATAATGTGGAATAGTTTCACAAACTCATGCCACCTGGAACACCACAGCGTAACGGTGTGTCCGAACGTCAAAACCGCACTTTATTGGATATGGTGCGATCTATGATGTATCTTACCGATTTACCACTATCATTTTGGTATTATGCATTAGAGACAGCTGCATTCACTTTAAATAGGGCACCATCAAAATCCGTTGAGACGACACCGTATGAACTATGGTTTAGCAATAAACCTAAGCTATCGTTCTTCTTAAAGTTTGGAGTTGCAATGCTTATGTGAAAAAGTTTCAACCTGATAAGCTCGAACCAAAATCAGAGAAGTGCGTCTTCATAGAATACCCAAAGGAAACTATTGGGTACACCTTCTATCATAGATCCGAAGGCAAGATATTTGTTGCTAAGAATGGATCCTTTCTAGAGAAGGAGTTTCTCTCGAAAGAAGTGAGTGGGAGGAAAGTAGAACTTGATGAGGTAACTGTACCTGCTCCCTTATTGGAAAGTAGTTCATCACAGAAATCTGTTCCTGTGATTACTACACCAATTAGTGAGGAAGCTAATGATGATGATCATGTAACTTCAGATCAAGTTACTACCAAACCTCGTAGGTCAACCAGAGTAAGATCCGCACCAGAGTGGTACGGTAATCCTGTTCTGGAGGTCATGTTACTTGACCATGGCGAACCTACGAACTATGAGGAAGCGATGATGAGCCCAGATTCCGCGAAATGGCTTGAGGCCATGAAATCTGAGATGGGATCCATGTATGAGAACAAAGTGTGGACTTTGATTGACTTGCCCGATGATCGGCAAGCCATAGAAAATAAATGGATCTTCAAGAGGAAGACGAACGTTGATAGTAGTGTTACTATCTACAAAGCTCGACTTGTCGCAAAAAAGGTTTTTCGACAAGTTCAAGGTGTTGACTACAATGAGATTTTCTCAACTGTAGCGATGCTTAAGTCTGTTCGAATCATGTTAGCAATTGCCTCATTTTATGAAATCTGGCAAATGGATGTCAAAACTGCATTCCTTAATGGTTTTATTAAAGAAGAGTTGTATATGATGCAACCAGAAGGATTTATCAATCCTAAAGGTGCTAACAAAATGTGCAAGCTCCAGCAATCCATCTATGGACTGGTGCAAGCATCTCGGAGTTGGAATATACGCTTTGATAAGTTGATCAAAGCATATAGTTTTATATGGACTTGCACTGAAGCCTGTATTTACAATAAAGTGAGTGGGAGCACTACAACCTTTCTGATAAGTATATGTGAGTGACATATTGTTGATCAGAAATGATGTAGAATTTTTCTAGAAAGCATAAAGAAATGTTTGAAGGGAGTTCTTTAAAAGCAAGACCTCAGTAAAGCTACTTACATATTGAGCATCAAGATCTATTGAGATAGATCAAGACGCTTGATAAGATTTTCAATGAGTACATACCCTGATACGATTTTGAAGTAGTTCAAAATGGAACAGTCAAAGAAAGAGTTCTTGCCTGTGTTGCAAAGGTATGAAATTGAGTAAGACTCAAATCCCGACCATGGTAGAAAATAGAAAGAGAATGAAAGTCATTCCCTATGCATCAGTCATAGGTTCTATAAAAGTACGTCATGCTATGGACCAGACCTATTGTATACTCTGCCCTGGTTTGGCAAGGGAGTACAATTGTGATCTAGGAGTAGATCACTGGACATTGGTCAAAATTATCCTTAGTGGAATAAGGATATGTTTCTCGATTATGGAGGTGAAAAAAGGTTCGTCATAAAAGGTTACGTCGATACAAGTTTTGGCACTAATCCAGATGACTCTAAGTCTTAATCTCGATACATATTGAAAGTGGGAGCAATTAGCTAGAGTAGCTCCGTGCAGAGCATTGTAGACATAGAATATTTGCAAAATACATACGGCTCTGAATGTGACAGACCCGTTGACTAAACTTCTCTCACGAGCAAAACATGATCATACCTTAGTATTCTTTGGGTGTTAATCACATAGCAATGTGAACTAGATTATTGACTCTAGTAAACCCTTTGGGTGTTGATCACATGACGATGTGAACTATGGGTATTAATCACATACAGATGTGGATATTGGTGTTAAATCACATGGCGATGTGAACTAGATTATTGACTCTAGTGCAAGTGGGAGACTGAAGGAAATATGCCCTAGAGGCAATAATAAAGTTATTATTTATTTTCTTATATCATGATAAATGTTTATTATTCATGCTAGAGTTGTATTACCCGGAAACATAATACATGTGTGAATACATAGACAAACATAGTGTCACTAGTATGCCTCTACTTGACTAGCTCGTAAATCAAAGATGGTTAAGTTTCCTAACCATAGACATAAGTTGTCATTTGATTAACGGGATCACATCATTAGGAGAATGATGTGATTGACTTGACCCATTCCGTTAGCTTAGCACTTGATCGTTTAGTATGTTGCTATTGCTTTCTTCATGACTTATACATGTTCCTATGACTATGAGATTATGTAACTCCCGCTTACCGGAGGAACACTTTGTGTGCTACCAAACGTCACAATGTAACTGGGTGATTATAAAGGTGCTCTACAGGTGTCTCCGAAGGTACTTGTTGGGTTGGCGTATTTCGAGATTAGGATTTGTCACTCCGATTGTCGAAGAGGTATCTCTGGTCCCACTCGATAATGCACATCACTATAAGCCTTGCAAGCATTGTAACTAATGAGTTAGTTACAGGATGATGTATTACGGAACGAGTAAAGAGACTTGCCGGTAACGAGATTGAACTAGGTATTGAGATACCGACGATCGAATCTCGGGCAAGTAACATACCGATGACAAAGGGAACAACGTATGTTGTTATGCGGTTTGACCGATAAAGATCTTCGTAGAATATGTGGGAGCCAATATGAGCATCCAGGTTCCGCTATTGGTTATTGACTGGAGACGTGTCTCGGTCATGTCTACATTGTTCTCGAACCCATAGGGTCCGCACGCTTAAAATAAGATGACAGTTATATTATGAGTTTATGTGTTTTGATGTACCGAAGGTTGTTCGGAGTCCCGGATGTGATCACGAACATGATGAGGAGTCTCGAAATGGTTGTGACATGAAGATCGATGTATTGGACGACTATATTTGGACACCAAAAAGGTTCTGGGTGAGATTGGGACAATACCGGAGCTCCGGGAGGTTATCGGAACCCCCCGGGAGGTATATGGGCCTTACTGGGCCTTAGTGGAAAGGAGGGGAAAGGAGCAAGGGAGGGGGGCGCGCCGGGACATCCTATACGCCGCTCTTTGCGTCAAGTTGTTGCCCAATCGCACAGGGGGCAATCTCCTTGGGCCGGCCCATTGCGATGCGAAGGTAAAAAACGAAAAATGTTCCGCGTTTCATAGGGTTCGAACCTGCGATGGCGAGCTGAAATGTCCTTGATCAAAGCCACTACGACAAGACTACACTTGCACCAAATAAGCATCGCGAAACTAGAAGAAGTATCGAACCATCAAAGTTAACTCGTGGGAAAATTATCACGAATTTTTTTTTCAAATTTTCTGAAATCGTGAAATCATCTTGAAGTTCCTGCACTTTTCCCAGAAAACATGAACATTTTTTTAAATTTTGAACAAAATCTGGAAACACAAACAATTTTTTGACGAAAACTATTTTTGAGAGCACCAACAATTTAAAATAAACTTAATAAACATGAATTTTCAAGTTTATTTCTGATGACATTTTTTTGAAAACTTAACTTTTTTGGAATTGGTGAACAAAATTTTAAAATGGGAACAACTTTTTAAATTCAGAACAAGTTTTTTTAACTGAGAACAATTTTGAAAAGGAGAACATTTTTTATATACATGACCAAACA
This sequence comes from Triticum aestivum, assembly GCF_018294505.1. NCBI lineage: Eukaryota > Viridiplantae > Streptophyta > Magnoliopsida > Poales > Poaceae > Triticum > Triticum aestivum. The sequence goes on along the minus strand of NC_057801.1, from coordinate 587,995,863 downwards.
GTTGAAACGGAAACTTTTTTCTAATACTTCGAACATTTTTTGAAAGTGCGAACATTTTTTATATAGGTGAACATGTTTCAGCTGCGTAAACTGAACATGATTTAAAAAACTAAGAACATTTTTTAAAATTTTTGAAAAACAAGAACATTTTTTCATACATGAACAAAAATTTGAAAATAAGAACATTTTCTGAAATTTGTGAACAATTTTTTTGGAATTGGTGAACAAAATTTTAAAATGGGGAAAACTTTTTAAATTCAGAACATTTTTTTTAACTGAGATAAATTTTGAAAAGGAGAACATTTTTTATATACATGACCAAACAGTTGAAACGGAAACTTTTTTCTAGTGCTTCAAAGACTTTTTGAAAGTGCGAACATTTTTTATATAGGTGAACATTTTTCAGCTGCGTAAACTGAACATGATTTAAAAAATAAGAACATTTTTTGAAAATTTTGAAAAACAAGAACATTTTTTAATACATGAACAAAAATTTGAAAAATAAGATTTTTTTTTTGAAATTTGTGAATAGTTTTTGAAAACAGGAATTTTTTTAAATCCATGCCATTAATTTTCAAATTTCTCAAAAAATGAACAAAAATAATTTAAACAATTTGTGGAAAAACAGGAACATTTTCTGAAAATTCGGAACAAAATTTTGAAAGCAGGAACATTTTTTGAATTTATGAACAAATTTTGTGAAATGGGAACATTTTTTGAATTTTTGAACAAAATCTGAAAAAACAGGAAAAAAAAATTGAAATTCGGATTTTTTTGAAAATAAACTTGAAAATAAAAAAAGGAAAAGAAAAAAGAAACAGAAAAAAGTAAAAAGTAAAAGAAGAGAAATAGAAAAACGAAAAACGAAAAAGATACTGAAAAAGAAAAAGCTGGTTCAGGAACCTTCTAGAAGGTTCCCAAAACCGGAAAAAACTGGCTGGAAACATCATAGAAGGTTCCAAAACCGGGGTCTGCTGTAACGCTAAACGGGCCGGCCCACTCGGTCGCTCCCTCGCACCTGCCCCGTGCGAAGCGTCGACTACTTGCCGCAATGAGCGGCAAGTAGGATTTTCCGGGCGCCCCCCCCCCCCCAAGCCCAATCCCAATTGGGAGAGGGGGCGGGCCCCCCTTTCCTTCCTCCCTCCTTCCTCTTCCTTCCCTCTCCCTCTCCTAATTGGAAAGGGGGGAGTCCTACTCCCGGTGGGAGTTGGACTCCCCCCCTAGGGGGCGCCATCCCCCTTGGCTGGCCCCCTCCCCACTCCTTTATATACGGGGGAGGGGGCACCCCATAGACACAACAATTGATCATTGATCTCTTAGCCGTGTGCGGTGCCCCCCTCCACCATAGTCCTCCTCGATAATATCATAGCGGTGCTTAGGCGAAGCCCTACGTCGGTAGAACATCATCATCGTCATCACACCGTCGTGCTGATGGAACTCTCCCTTGACACTCGGCTGGATCGGAGTTTGAGGGACGTCATTGAGCTGAACGTGTGCAAGAACTCGGAGGTGCCGTGCTTTTGGTCCTTGATCGGTCAGGCCATGAAGACGTATGACTACATCAACCGTGTTGTGCTAACTTTTCTGCTTTCGGTCTATGAGGGTACGTGGATAATACTCTCCCCTCTCGTTGCTATGCATCACCATGATTTTGCGTGTGCGTAGGATTTTTTTTTGAAATTACTACGTTCCCAACAGCTTGCCCCTATCTTTCCTAGCCAAAAATTTCACACCAAGTAGAGATACTACTTGTGCATCCAAAAACCCTTAAACCCAAATCTTGTTTTGAGAGTCCACCATACCTACCTATGGATTGAGTAAGATCCTTCAAGTAAGTTGTCATCGGTGCAATAAGGCAATAAAAATTGCTTCTAAAAGTGTTAGATCATTTAGTGTAAGAGAAAATTGAGCGTTGTACGAACTTGTGATTGCGAATAATAAAAGCGATAGACTGCATAATAAAGGTTTCTATCACAAGGGGCAATATAACATGACGTTCTTTTGCACTAAGAGGCTCAGCATACAAACAAATAAGCGCATAACAATCTATGTTTCCCTCTGCGAAGGGCCTATCTTTATTTTTATGTATTTACTTTTATGCAAAGAGTCAAAGTTTTTTTCTCTCTATTCCTTTTTATTTTTCTCTTTTGGCAAGCATCATATGGTGAGGAAAGATCTAGGCACATATATCCAGCTGGATATGGGTAGCATGAGTTATTATTGTTGACATCACCCGTAAGGTGAATACGTTGGGAGGCGAAATGATAAGCCCCTATATTTCTATGTGTCCAGTTGAAACGTTTTGCTCATGTGTACGCGGTGAGTGTTAGCAATCATAGAAGACTGTATGATGGTTGAGTATGTGGAGCTCTTACTTATACTCTGTTGAATAAGTTGAATTACAATTGCTTGGTGACTGAGAACATAGGTTGTTGTGTTTCAAGAGAATTAATTGTTTGAACCTTAACATGTGAATTGGTTGCTACTATAACATGAGAAGTTTTATAAGAAAGAATTGTTGTTATGATGCTAAAAAAATGATTGAAGTTGTAATTAATCAAACTCGTGCACTTATCTAGCATTCACACTTCATAAATTATTTATTTTATCATTTACCTACTCCAGGACAAGTAGGAATTAGGCCGTTGGGGGCGCTCCTATGGTGACCGGTGGTCGATCTGTTTCAGATCTGACCGTCGGTGCCTCAGGCGGCGGCCTCGACCGGTGGTGCGTGGTGCGGCTTGCCTGGCGGGGCGGCACCTGCGGGTGCAGATGGGGGGCCTTCCACGACTGTGTGGGCGACATGGAGGCGGTGGCGCTACGACGGCTCCTCGATGACCGACCGGAGTTCCATGAGAGGCGTCGTCTCCGACGCGATCTACTCCGGTTCGTGTTGGCTGCGGTAGCGACTACGGTCGACGCGAGTACTGCCTGGACGAATTTGGCGGGTGGGTATGGATCCGGGGGAAACTCTAGGCCGGCGTGGCGGCCGCACCAAAGTCGACGCCCTGGGCGCTGATTCCCTTCCTGGAGGCTTCGGTGTGGTTCATACGCCCCCACCTCTGCCATGAGCGCAGGCGAAAGTCTCTGTTCCTCTGTTTGGGCGACGATGGCACTTTGGTGTTATGTTCCTTCCTGAATTTGTCGGCCGGGGACTGCTCGGAGTGGTGGAGTTGCTGGTAGTTCGCAGTCGACACGAGATGGCATGGAGGTCAAGCGGTATGGCATCAAACGTATCATCAACGGTGGGTCTCGGCGGCATGGCGCAGTGGAGACTCGGCGTCTGATGCGCGGAGATGGACTCGCGCAGGAGGAGGAAGCTGTCTGGCGTCATGGTGGCGTTGATAGCAGAGAGGCCTGGCAAGGTCGGTGCATCAGTTATGCTCTGAGGAAGGACCGATGAAAGATGAAGGTGACGGCTCTTGCAACATGCGGTGCTCACTGGGAGTGTGCCAGACCGGTGTGGACCCAATCCAGTTAGTGGCTTGGATGGAACACCCGGCTTTAGATGTTAGGCTTTGGCGTGATGTCTGTTTGATATTTTCGGCACACCTTCATCAAGGGGATACGAGTAGCAACAACGTTGCGAAGATGGTGGCTTCAGGCTTATTGATGTATCACCTTGTATGGTCTCTGAGAATAATTAATAATATGGCTGCAAGCATCGTCCAGATGTAGAGGCCGGGGTACATCCATCTTTAAAAAAAAAACTGAAAGAAAAGAAGCATTGTCGAAATCATAAAAAAATGCAGAAAATCCTTCAAAACAATATCCTAAAATAAGATAGAATGTGGGGTACTTTGCATGCATCCAGCCTGTGTAATTAGCATGGCCCGTTAGCCTGTTCTATGGAGTACTGGCAACCTATTCAACGTGGTTTTGCGGGAGCAATCAACCTGAAATCGAGAGTTTTCATGCAGATTGGCCCCACATTACATGAAAACTCTTGATTTCAGGTTGATTCCACGGTACTGGCAACCTATTCAACGTGGAGTACTCCAAATGGAGAGTTGAAAGAGTAATACTGACTTTGAATTTAGGAAAAAGTTCAAACTAAACCTTGAAGTTATAGACGAAAGCTAAATTAAACCCGAAACTCTGAATCCCGAAAATTGGCACTCTGAACTTGCAATCCCGGTCTATTTTGGACCCTAGACCTGTTTGGCAAACTGGGAATAGTACAATCCCGGCCGGGATAACCAGCTATTCTCACGGACAAGAATTAGGGCCGGCCTACTACAACACAACAAGAATTCGTGATGTTTCAAAAATGTTCGCACATTTTAAAAATTGTTCAGAAGTTAAAAAATGTCCCTGTTTTCAATTTTTGGCGCAAATTAAATTCATTTTCTATTTTCTTAAATGTTTTGCATTTTCAAATTCTATTCGCATTTTAATAAACTGTTTGTGACTTCAAAAAGAAAAACACATTTGTCAAAAATGTTCATAATACCAACATTTTTTCAGATGCTATGATTGTTTTTCAGATTTTCAAATTGTGTCACATTTTTAAAATATGTTTTTCGAATTTCATAAACTATTTCGTAAATAATGTTTTTAAAAAATGTTTTCAATTGTTGGCTGCGGAATCGATTGGGCCGGCCCACCAGACATGATGTGAGTTTTCTTTTTTGCTTCACACGAGACATAAAAATTCATTCTTTCTTTTTCTTAACGCGCGACGTAACAATTCCAAAACAAAGAAAAAACATGCCGTGGAGTCAAACTTGGGACCTAGCATGGTTGACCTGATTTTGCTAGCCACTACACCACACGACTATAACTGACAGAATAAGAGGCCGACAGTATTTAAGCAGAAACCAAAGCGTCGAACTTTGAAAACTTTTATTAGGGGCAATCAAGTATTGAAAACGTATTTGTTTCTGAAATCTTCAAACATTTCATATAGTGCGAGAACTTTTTAAATTTTTCGAATAATTTTAAAAACCAACAACTATGAAAAAGCCAACACCTTTTGAAACATAAACATTTATTGAAACCTTAACAAAAATTTAAAGTGCAAACACTTTTTGAAACATAAAAAGTTTCTGAAACCTGAACAAAATTTTGAAGTGCGAACACTTGTTGATACATAAACATTTTCTGAGTTTGTGACATCTAGAATATACCATAAATTGTAACAAAATGTATGGGCCAATTCAAACAAATGTTTATACAATGTATAATAATATTCGTGTGATTAAAAAAAAGGTTTTGTACATTAAAAAAATGTAACATTTCAAGAATGTTCACGAGTTTCAGAAAATGTGTTTGTGTTATTTTCAAAAAAATGTATTTAAAATGTACCAAAAATGTTTGTGTGTTGTACAAAAATGTGTCATAACCTTAGCAGAATATATGTGACATGTAATAGAAAAGAGTGTATGCGGATTTAAAAATGTTGAACCAGGTAAAAGAGTGTTCATGTAGTTTTGTACAATGTGTATTGTCATTAAGAAAATGTAAAACATGTATTTTGAAAAATATTACCATGTATTCAAAAAAGTTTTGAAAACATTTAATTTAAAAATGTCCATAACGTATTTGAAAATATCAAAATTTTATCAAAAAATATTTAATGTCTGCTTTCAAAATGTACATTGGGTACTGAGAATAATTAGACATGTGTAAAAATTAAAAAACATAAAAAAAAGACTAGTGCGCGCACACGAGCGACTGTGCTACTGGGCCGGCCCAATTCAGCAAATACCGTCCGAGTCTTCTCAAGGTTTAAAATAGACCGGGATTATAAAGTTCGGTGTGCTGATTTTAGGGATTGAGAGTTCGGGGTTTGATTTACCTTTTGCCTACAAATTCAAGGTTTTTTTTAGACTTTTTCCCTGAATTTATCACCGGTTGATTTTATCTGGTCAAAGTGGGCTACTCACGATCGATCAAGGTGATTTCTCGGCGTCTGGTTCGGAGGGCAAACTAGATGCGCTGCATTCAGCTCGCCGTATGTGCACTGAGTGGCCGACCCATTCTCTTCCTCGAATTCTTTGTGGGAGGAGGAACCGTTAGTTTTCTCGGAGAAACGGCGGCCGGCAGCTATTAGCGGTATGTAGCGCACTTGCAGAACAGGAGGGCGGATATAAGTTTTTGTTGCAAACACGTCGATTCCCACTTAGTAGTACTCCCTCCGTTTCAAAATAGATGACCCAATTTTATATTAAAGTTAATATCTCTACTTCTAATGAAGCAGTTGGTAGGATTGCGTCCACGGTTTATTTTCGTCTGGTTATATTTCGTCTGGTTTATTTTTGTCCGGTTTATTTTCGTCTCATATCCCACCACCATATCTCCTCACATTGATTTTTTTACCCTCACAATAAAAACTTTCCTAACTTTTCCAAAGTTTCCTAACTAGACACGTTATAAACGGGCATGTACCGATAGCACGTTATCAATTAATAAAAATTTGTTTTATGACAATCAATTCCAAATCCTAATTTTCCTAATGCATCGATCTTTGCCTTTTTTAAGTAGTTATTTTGATAGGGAGGGTTTAGCCACGAAAATCATCCCTCCATCGTCGGCTGCATCCCTCACCCACGTCGCTGTTGCAGGATCTTCATCCGTCATCCTGAGCAATTGGGGCGGCGATGCGGGCGAGCTTCACGATAGTGGGGAGGACCAGGCCGCGGTGAAGGCAGGTCATGCGCTCCTCACGCTCCACGAACGGAACCTGCGCACGGAGGCAGTAGCGCGGGGTGGCAGCCGGCAATGAGGCGGCCGCGCTACGTGACGAGCTACGGGTCCCCCTTTGTGATGTTTTGGCATCGCTCCTTCATCGCACATCCTCAGGTTCCTCTTGCCCTTCCCTTCCTCTGTCCTCCTCTCCCATCTCTATGCTTTCACGTGCATCCAGTTTTGATTCCTCGTGTGATATATACCAAACATAGGTACGTCAATTCACTTCCTTCCCTTCCCTTCGTCCCTCGGTCCCACGCTCGTGGCGCTGAAGTGGTGGCAACAGGCGATGGCGGTGGTGTCGCTGATGGCGGCGAGGACAGCATGTGGCAGCTCCCGAAGCATGAACACGACCGCACCTCGGGCCTGCCGTCTGCCAAGATATGGGTGAGTTCTCGTGCTGCCAACCATAAACCCTCATGTCCTACAAATTCCTCAAACCCTACCGTCTTGATCCCGTCCACGCTCTGATCCAAAGGACGATGCAGCTCTGGCCGATTGACAATGGAGGTTTGGGATCCTTCCTCTCAGCACCCACTCCTGGAAGAATCAGCGGTGCGCCATGCCGATTGAACCCCGTCGAGATCACTCGCCAAGATTGCTATTCTGAGGTTTATTGTAAAGAAAGTGAAGAGTGAGACAGGATCCGTTTATTTTCAACCGGTTTATTTTCAACCGGTTTATTTCCATCAAATTACCCCCACCCCCACGCCCACCCACCGAAACGCGCCCAGCGAACCGGGGAGAGATCCATTGATTTGGCTAAGGTAGGAAAGAATCTATTATTTGTTTGCTAAAGCAAATTGCATTAATGGGAGAGATCCGTTGATTTGGCTAAGGTAGGAAAGAATCTATTATTTGTTTGCTAAAGCAAATTGCATTAATGAAAGAGATCCGTTGATTTGGCTAAGATAGGCAAGAATCTATTATTTGTTTTCTAAAGAAAATTGCATTAATGAGAGAGATTTGTTGATTTGGCTAAGATAGGCGGTTTTGAGTAAAGTTATCTTTACTGTAGACATATAATGACAATTAATCAAGTATCAACATCATTGCATGCTTATTGTGTGGAATGTGTGTCCCAATGTTGACAGAAGGTATAAAAAGATTGTCTTGGAATTATTATTGTCTTGGGAAGATATTGCCCTGAATTCTCATTTCTCATCAGAAATTTAGTATCCATTTTCGTTGATCTTATTTGCAACATGTACAAGTCAGTAATAATCTAAGGGGGTGCCCTACCGGAGAAGATTATGATAGTTGGACAAGAAACTTGGTACTGTCGTGTAAGGTAAAGGTAGGAGAAATAGGAGATAAAAGCATGCATGGTGGGAGAAGGAAGTCGAATGTCGCGTGGTAGCTCAGACATGGAGTGTGGAAGAAAGACAATGACGAGATGTATGTATCTACTAGATCATGACCATGAGATATCATCCCATAGAAATGACTTTTGACTCTCATGTCACATGAATTTTCTCTTTGTATATATATATTTGTTAATCCGTGGCAACGCACGGACACTTAGCTAGTGTTAATACAAAGTTGGGTCATCTATTTTGAAACGGAGGGAGTAGTATGCAGCATGTTGGTCGTAGCTAGTGACTACTTTGCGTGTTTACTATATATGTCAACCAATGGTAGCCTCGATTCATTAGCTAGCAAAGTGCGCACTTCCCATGTTTGTAAATAGATGGCTTTATAGATGACAGGCGCATTATCAAATTATTGTGCCCTTTTCTGTTACGACCATGTTAACTGAACCTGAGTTAGAAAAAAAAACTGTATTCTCCTGCGTATCTCTATTCCTAATGGACGAATTGGTTGAATAGTCCCTCCCACTTTCAACCGGTTTATTTTCAACCGGTTTTTTTTTCAACCGGTTTTTCTTCGTCCCACCTCCCACCACCCCCTCCCACCGGTTTTTTTCTTTCTCGTCTGGCCGACAATACCCAATGTATTTATGGTAATCAATCACAATTAATCCACGTATGGTAAGGCTATAAACTTAGAAATCTCAAATATGATCTCTACTCCTAATGGACGAATTGGTTGAATAGTCCCCCCCACTTTCAACCCGTTTATTTTCAACCGGTTTTTTTTCAACCGGTTTTTCTTCGTCCCACCTCCCACCACCCCCCTCCCACCGGTTTTTCTCTTTCTCGTCTGGCCGACAATACCCAACGTATTTATGATAATCAATCACAATTAATCCACGTATGGTAAGGCTATAAACTTAGAAATCTCAAATATGATAATTATAGTAATAAATCAATCCATGTATGGTAAGGCTATAACTAAGGAAATTTCAAATATGGTAATTATCACCAGAATCAAAGCTTTCCAAAAAAGTTCTTCTTGCCATACCCTTCAATCGCGCCCTGCTCCATTCCGATCTCCTTCCCTCAATCGCTCCAGCTGATTTACTCTTTCCAAACCTAACCCCTGCCTGATCTAGATAAAGAGGCTCTCTCCTGCCCGTCTCATCCCTCCCTTGTGCCAACCATGGAAGAGAGGAGGGAGAGCACAAGGAGCGCGCCGGCGATGCGCCGATGCTCGCTGGTTGAGGCATGGTCGGCGTGTGAGTCAAGAGGATCCCTGCATCTGTGGTGGTAGGCGATCCAAGGAAGAGTAGTCGAACATGAAAGCGATGGGAGGGACAACACCCTGCTGCCGGGCTCGTCCGCCTCTTCGTGGCCGACGACCGCGTTGGATGTGGCCGAGGGCGGCGATGATGGAGGGAGCCGCTGGCGCTGGCCAGGCTCCCGACCGAGTCGCTGCTCCTCAGTGCCAGCCCTTTCCTCCGCGCCGGATCGCTCGTCATCTTGGGGACCCCGAAGGGATGCCGCCGGTGTGGGAGGCGCCCACGACAGTGCGGGCTGGGGACCGAGCGGCGGGGGACGTTACGGGTTCCGTTCTAGGGCTAGGTCGGGAAGTCTATCGTGTTTCTGTCGGAAAATCTTGTGATCAATGGGTTTACTAAATTAATTTTGGGTCTATATTAAGGGGCACCGTCTATTCTTGTCATTCGAATTTGCATTCTTGCATCAGAAGTTCAAGAGAACTGTCATGAATAGCACAATGCCTTTCAGTTTGTAGACTGATAACTGTAATAATATAACTAGAGAGCATTTCCTATCAGATAAATAAACTGAACATCACATCTTTTGATTTCTGTTTGGCCTCCTGGGAACGTAGACTAATTTAACACGTCATCTTTCGGTTTATGGTAATCAATCACAATTAATCCACGTATGGTAAGGCTATAAACTTAGAAATCTCAAATATGATAATTATAGTAATAAATCAATCCATGTATGGTAAGGCTATAACTAAGGAAATTTCGAATATGGTAATTATCACCAGAATCAAAGCTTTCCAAAAAAGTTCTTCTTGCCATACCCTTCAATCGCGCCCTGCTCCATTCCGATCTCCTTCCCTCAATCGCTCCAGCTGATTTACTCTTTCCAAACCTAACCCCTGCCTGATCTAGATAAAGAGGCTCTCTCCTGCCCGTCTCATCCCTCCCTTGTGCCAACCATGGAAGAGAGGAGGGAGAGCACAAGGAGCGCGCCGGCGATGCGCCGATGCTCGCTGGTTGAGGCATGGTCGGCGTGTGAGTCAAGAGGATCCCTGCATCTGTGGTGGTAGGCGATCCAAGGAAGAGTAGTCGAACATGAAAGCGATGGGAGGGACAACACCCTGCTGCCGGGCTCGTCCGCCTCTTCGTGGCCGACGACCGCGTTGGATGTGGCCGAGGGCGGCGATGATGGAGGGAGCCGCTGGCGCTGGCCAGGCTCCCGACCGAGTCGCTGCTCCTCAGTGCCAGCCCTTTCCTCCGCGCCGGATCGCTCGTCATCTTGGGGACCCCGAAGGGATGCCGCCGGTGTGGGAGGCGCCCACGACAGTGCGGGCTGGGGACCGAGCGGCGGGGGACGTTACGGGTTCCGTTCTAGGGCTAGGTCGGGAAGTCTATCGTGTTTCTGTCGGAAAATCTTGTGATCAATGGGTTTACTAAATTAATTTTGGGTCTATATTAAGGGGCACCGTCTATTCTTGTCATTCGAATTTGCATTCTTGCATCAGAAGTTCAAGAGAACTGTCATGAATAGCACAATGCCTTTCAGTTTGTAGACTGATAACTGTAATAATATAACTAGAGAGCATTTCCTATCAGATAAATAAACTGAACATCACATCTTTTGATTTCTGTTTGGCCTCCTGGGAACGTAGACTAATTTAACACGTCATTTTTCGGTTTATTGTTCAAAATTGTTTCACTTCACATGATCGTGAACATACATGATGTGTATGTATTTTTTAATTTTGTGTCTGGTGACCTCAATTTTTATGCCTTCTACAGGTGAGTTGCTAACAAAATTCTAAATGTACATGCTCCAGGTAAATTTCTGGACATATATATTATATCTATATGTCCTTTCTACGAGGACATAAAATGCATCCCTATTTTCTATCTACCATTTTGTAACCCTTTGCAGAATGGTCTGGGGAGGTTCGCAACATTGTCTACTCATCTGATCGGAAATCTGTATATGTTGTCGATCGTGTGACTCTATGGAACTGATGGGGAGGTACCCTTCTTTGCCTGGGAGTTATATTTGGTTTAGTTCGCTGAATCTGGTTTGGGTTTGCACTAATCTTGCGTACTAAGTTTTTAGTGTATAATCTGTTTGTAGGTCCCACTATTTGATTAGTGGACGCAACTGATGGGGGCATGGAGATGATGGCAAGGCATCACGCTGTGGTGGTGGCGAGGGGGCCATCGATGAAGGCGGCGATGACAGGGGCTGCCTACAAAAGCGGTGCATGGATGGGGGAGGTGAAGTGGCGAGGGCTGGGAAGGTGGAGAACGACAATCGGGGGAGATGGAGTGGTGGCAAGATTGGACGAGCTCACCTCCGGAGTGTGTGGGCAAGATTTCCTTTTCGGGTCGGCCGGCTTTTTTTTAAAGCATGTGCATGCATGAGTTGGGGCTTATTTCCAGCGGTGAACATGCATGGGTAAAACCGTTTTCTTTTGCGAAAGGGGAGGGGAGACAAAAAACGGAGGTGGGAGAAATAGCATGCGAAGTACTCGGACATCCATGATGGTGCAAGTGTCGCTTTTTTCGGGAAACTTACTAAGGACATAGAGTTCCAGCTGTTTATAAGGAATGTATTTGGCCCTTCTTAGAAGGGAAACTAGCTTGCAAACTTTATGGTCCAACTATCATTGAAATACCAACTGATATGTTACGAAATCTTCAACTTATATTCTTTAGGAACTTCATTTAAGTTGTACTGACCTCATGAGATTCCAATCTATGTTTCATAGTTTATACTCCTCACTATCATAAATTCATAGACTCAAAAGTTTGTTGTATATGTTTATTACTCGAGCATTGCAATACACTGCACTCGGATGATTTTGTCCACAGAAAATTTGAAGCTCCATGATTCGGCAAGAGGATTTGTGCAAGAAATCATGTACATCTTAAAGTTTTGCATCTCAAATTTGGTACCTGTGTTGAACAGGAGGAAGCCTAGAATTCGCTTCACAGACGGAACTCGTCAATATAGAAGAGTAACACCTAGATAGAATCAAATCTGGTCAGAGAAGCCAATTGTGCCTTCTTCCCGAGTGCCAAATGTAGATGACTAATGCTGATGACACCACTCGCTTCCTTGTTTTTAAATATCACATGTGCAACACAATGATGCAAAGCGAATTTCATGGAGGGGGGGATAAGACGTATTTGTGTGGTTGAAGGAGCACATGTAAGTACATATTTTGGTGAGGGTGGAAATTGAAATGCATGCTTGGAGAAACATAGTCATAAGCATGTGATGTACAAACTCCATATAATGATATTATGATATGTGTTTTCATAGATAATTTTATTTTTCAGGGCAACGCACGGTCATTCAACTAGATTTAGCTTCTTTGGATTAGGAATAGATCTAGAAGAAGGTGACGTGGTAGGGTTTTTTTGTACCGTCCGAGACAACGAAACAATGACATGGAAGCTACATGCAAAATTAAGGGGCAATAGATTGAGAGGGTGAATGATGTATGGACAGAGAAGGTGATGAACGGCAAGTTTAATGGGAAAGGGCGGTTAGAGGGGTGTGTCATGTTTGTAAGAATAGAGAGAAGAATATGCTTGCATTTGTGTTGTGGTTGAACATTGCGTGCAATATGCTCGTTTCTGGGGAGGAAAATGAGCATTGTTTACACAATTTCATTTGTTGGCCCGTGGCAACGCACGGACATTCTACTAGTATACATACACACAAGATTATAAAGGTTCTCACGGCTGTTAATCCTGCATTCTGTAATGAGCATCACAACACCCAGTATGCAGGAGCTCTCCTCGAAACGGCTCGACGCCTGCGTGTCGAACGACCTTTTACCATCTTATCATTCACTCACGTTTTTCGTTTATGTGTGTAATAAAATGTAAAACGACAGGCAGAACGGGAAACAACTCATTAGCTTTCCAGCACGCATGAGAAAAGCCTTTTTTTCGAAAGAAATAGATGAGAGGGTCAAACATCGTGTGGTTTGTCAAACAAACATGGCACCGCACGTTTGCATGCATGGTTTGGTGCCGTTTGCAAGAGACGTACGTACGTACTCCTCGATCGTTTGATGCCTTGTAGTAGTACGTACGTACCGGGTTGAACTTGTCTCGATGAACGTAGAGCATGGCAGGCGCGATACAAACTTGACCGCTAGAGCTGGACAACAGGCACGGAGTCGTACATGGAATTACGCGTCCGCGTCGTCGTGCCTAATGCAGTCGCCCTGCAAAATTATGCAGACCTGCGCCACGTTCAGGAGGAAAACCGCCCATGGAGTTCGGCCAGTTTTTGCGATTCCTTCTCCCATGTGACCCGAAAATACAGCAATGCATGCTCCTTGGATCAGTTAGATTAGATGGCGTTCCCTAGCTTGGTGAACATTTGTGAAAACACGGAGAGAGAGAGAGAGAGTAACCAAAAGGAATTCGAGTTCTTGTTGTTGCCCCCTTGTTGACTTCTTAGGCTCTGACAACTACTAGTCGTAGTACTACATCACATGACCTGTAGCTCATGCCAAGACAGAATCCGGTTTAAATCACCTGGCTGGACACAGGGAAAGCGTATCGCACACTGCTATTCCCAGAGCATGCATGATGACAACTCACGATGCCTCAGGTTTCCATTAACAAGTCCCACTGGCGGCGTCGTGCAGCCGTACATAGTGCGCCGCGCACACACACCACGCATCGCTCGCGCGTACCACCTTTCTGGTTTCTCTCCTCAACGAACGAACCTGCTTTTCCATGATCCAAAACCATGGACGAAACCCCGAGTTCCGTCGCCTGTCCAATCCGCGTCAACCCGGGACGAGCCACTATATATACACACGAGCGTCCCAGCCAAAAAACCCAAACCCTCACACCAAGACACTACTGGTACCACAATAGGAAGCTTAGCGCACCCACAGCTGCACGAAACCGAATCCCCGACGTCGATTCAGAGAGGCGTGGTCGATCGTTCCTGATCGATCGGTCCAAAGTTGGATCGTAGCGTGTGCCTTCTACTAGGGCGCCATGATCACGTGGCTGGCCGTGTACCATGTCGTGGAGGCGATGGCGCCGCTGTACACGGCGGCGGTGCTCGGGTACGCGTCCGTGCGGTGGCTCAAGGCCTTCTCCGAGGAGCAGTGCGCGGGGATCAACCACTTCGTCGCCATCTACGCCGTGCCCGTCCTCATCTTCAACATGGTCTCCACCAACAACCCCTACGCCATGAACGGCCGCCTCGTCGCCGCCGACACGCTGCAGAAGGCGGTCATGCTGCTGGGCCTCGTCGCGTGGGCCGCTTGGGAGTCCCGCTCGCGCCGCCGCCGCCGATCCAACGGAGGCGGCAAGGCCTCGACGGCCTCTCCGCTGCAGTGGGTGGTGACCGCCTTCTCCGTGGCGTCGCTGCCCAACACCATCATCATGGGCGTGCCGCTCCTCGGCGGCATGTATGGGGCCATGTCCAAGGACCTCATGAAGCAGATCGTCGTCATGCAGTTCTGCGTCTGGTACAACGTCGTCATCTTCATCTACGAGTACATGGCGGCCCGGCGCGCTGCGACGGCCATGGATGGCACCGCCAAGATCAGCCCTGGGTCGCCCGGGGCGGCGCCGTCCGCTGAGAAAATCGCCCCCAATGACGAGGCCGTCGTTGCGGCCAAGCGGGCCCACGAAGTAACCGTAAACATCGAGATCACGGAGGTTGCCGCGGCCTCTACGGCACAAAAAGATCTGGCAGACAACACAACAACGACGGTGGCCAAGGAGACGAGTACCGACGCGGAGGCAGAGAAGGCGTCGCCGCCGCCGGCGAAGTCGACGGCGCCGTCGGTGAGGCACATCGGGTTGATGGCAGGGAAGAAGGTTCTCAAGATTCCGAATACCTATGCAAGCTTCCTTGGCCTCATCTGGGCCCTGATCGCATTCAAGTACGTCCCTTTCATTCACAACTCATATTACCTCGTACAAACTGTATTCCTGTTGTATATCTTTCCTAATGCATTCACGTCGATCTACTTGTGTTTTGCAGGTGCGGGATCAAGATGCCAAAAATAATCGACGACTCACTGTTTACCATCCAGACGACGGCGGTTGGGCTCAGCATGTTCGCCTCGGGGACGTTCATAGCGCGGCAGTCGCGGTTCGTCCCGTGCGGCTACGCGATCGCGTCGGTATCGATGGTGCTCAAGTTCCTCATCGGCCCGGTGGTGATGCTGCTCGCGTCGCTCGCCATCGGCATGCACGGCACCCTGCTGCACATTGCTGTTGTACAGGTAAACCGCACGCACGACTGATTAATTCTTTCATTTATTTCTTGAGATGTGGGACGACATTTATTACTACGTTTCTTGAGAGGCTTGGCTACACCCTAGCTGCCATACGGTTGCATGTTCCAGTAGTAACGGAAAGTGCGTGGTGAAAGATGGCCGCACACGTTTGTGTCCAGTAGTACAAGTCAAAAAATGAGGAGGTCATCTCCGAGGTGCCAGTAGGAGTACAACAAATGCTGACCCAGAAAGTTGAACGAAACCCACAATTTTAGAAACTTTTTATCGCTAGTTGAACAAACTAAAGTAAGCGGTGTCGGAGCTAGTAAATTCTAATCAAACCTTCAAAAACAATATCCCTTCAGAGTTTATACCAAAGCTGAAGCTGTGTAGTTATATACTCCCTCCGTCCGGAAATACTTGTCTCAGAAATGCATAAAAATGGATGTATTTAGAATTAAAATACGTCTAGATACATCCATTCCTCCGACAAGTATTTCGGGACTGATGGAGTATGTTATTCATTATACAAATTTTGAGATATATTTTTAACCACTATTTTTGATATGCATGTTCATACAGGCGGCACTCCCCCTAGCCGTGACTTCATTTGTGTACGCTGAAGAATACAAGGTCCATGCAGACATCATGAGCACAGGGTGCGTTTCTTTACCAGATTTTGCTACATATATTGTTGCCTTGTTTTTGTGAATGACCATCTGATCAAATGTATCTATCTGGTTTTTGTTCTTTTCAGGGTAATTCTTGGAATATTTATCTCCCTCCCCGTCACCATTGTATACTACATTCTATTAGGGCTATAATCGAGCTAACAAGATCGATGTCCAAGGCCTGAAAAGCGCATGTCAGACGTAGAGGACGTGCCGCACAACAGTTGAAGAGCGCAGCTCGATTGCAGCTTGAAGAATCCAACTGGACTCCAACATGATAACCCAAATTAAAGAATCAAGAGAAACATACTGATATTGTTTGAATATGGTTAATCAATAGAAGTTCACCTTTTCACTAAAGTATGATTGTAATGTTAGTTGAAACTTCGCATTGGACAAAATGTACTACCTCCTTTCCGGTTTATTACGCCTGCACGTATCATGTTGACAATTTGATCAACGTAATACAAGTTATATATCACAAAAACTATATCACCAAAACTTGAAATGGTACAATTTTTAATGGTATGAATTATGGGATATACAACTTGTATTACGTTGGCTAAATTATCAATCCAGGTAGATACACGCATCCCTAATGAACCCGGAAAAGATGGAGTATTATACAAAGTCTCGTACACCCACCTTAACTAAGTTTGTTACTTACTTTCAATGCATACCACCGGATAAGATTACAGTCTACATCTCCTGATAAACGGATAGTGTGGTCTTCTTACATGGTCATTTACTTTTAAAGACATGCTCTCCGAAAGCCGGCGTTCGTGATGGAGTAGGCTACGATGGTGACGCAAATTGTGAGATGAGGCAAAACCCTAAGTGTTTTCGATGTGTCTTTGCCATGGTCGATAAGCATTATACTCCCTCTGTTTCCAAATATAAGTCTTTCTAGAGATTTCAACAAATGACTACATACGGAGCAAAATGAATGAATCTATACTTTAAAATATGTCTACATACATCCACATGTTGTTGTCCATTTGAAATGTCTAAAAACACTTATATTTAGGAACGGAGGGAGTATATAGGAGTACCAGAGACGGTATCGTGTCGCAATCACGATCACAAATCGACTTGGTTCTTAAGTTGTATACTTACCGGACAATAAACCATAAACTATTCTGCCAAGTGCCCGAGTCCGGCCAGGCTAGGCAAGGGCGCGCGTGATCTTCTCTTTCTCTCCTTAACACATCACTGAGTGTGGTGGAAAGAACCCATTATATAAAGAGGTCTCACATCTCCTCAACTTCAGTTGTAATCATCACTTCCATTTTATACACGGGCCTTTTCGAGAATTCAGCAAACGTACTCCCTCCATTTTGAAATAAGTGTCTCAATCTTAGTACAATTTTGTATTAAAGTTAATACAAAATTGAGACACTTATTTTAGAACAGAGGAAGTACATGGGGTAGGCCCATTATTTCTAATAGTCGTGCCCTTCATCCTGATTTGCTAGGCAGCGTCTCATGTATGTACAATGTAGGGTTTACCGGAGTCAACGATGTCCTTCTTAGTGCTTGTTTTCATCGTTAATCCATATAGTATGCGAGATGTGTATGTGTTTGTTCAGGGTCCCCGCATCGCCGCCCCTGGCGACACGGGCGGCTATCTACCGCTGGCGGCCCTAGGCCTCCGCTCCTCTCTCCCCCCTCCTGCCGCCGCCCGAGGCCACGCCGGCGTTGCCTGGCCAGTGACGGCGGTGGAGGGGCCCTCTCCCTCACGCGATGGTGGTGACCTCCTGTCGGCAGCGGCTGCTCATGGATCGGCGATGCACCGGTGGCAAGGAGCAGCGGGCGCCCGATGGCGAGTGTGACGGCAACGACAGCGCAGACGCGTTCTCCCCGCGGCTAAGGAGCACCTGTGGCGGCGGCCCAGATCACGGGCCTCGTCCGCGGGCCGGCAGATCTGGAGGGCGTCTACAGGCGGGCATGGTGGGCCTGACGGCGCCGGCTTAGGCACCGTGGTGGTGCCGTGGCCTGTCAGGCGGCGGCGGCCTGGATCCATCGTCCAGTCCCCGGCAGAGATGGCGGCGATCCGTGCACGAGATGCTTGATGGAGGTCCTTCGAACAGATCCGGGTGAAAATTTGCTTTCGGCTTACTGCCAAAGCCGGCGGTGGCGGCGCTATTTTGTGACATTCCCTTCTTGAAGGCATCACTTAGGAGAGTTTCAAGGTCACTGTCTGTATCTCCGGGGGAAACCCTAGATCAGTTGATCGGAAGACAGCGGCGTTCTTATGTCGTTCCCCCCTTGGGGGCGTCGTTCTTGGAGGTGTGCATGGGCTTGAGGGACCAGTGGACTGCATCTTTGGTGGAGCGGTGCTTCATCCTACACATTGATGGCGACGGATCTCGACGGCGTGGCGCAGTGCAGATTCGGCGTCCGATGTATGAGGATAGATTCACGCAGGAGGACGACGCTGTCTGGCGTCGTGGTGGCGTCGATGGCAGAGAGACCTACCACGGTAATGCAACAGTACAGCTCTGAAGATGGATTGGTGGCAGGTGGCTGCAGCGGCCTCATACCCGGCAGGCGTCCTGGTTGAGGAATGCACCGGACTGGTGGGTGCCCCATACCCGGCAGGCGTCCTGGTTGGGACCTCAGGTCATAGATGTTAGGTTTGGCTGCGAGGTCTGTTTGGTATTAGGCCCAGACTATCGGCATCCCTACATCAACTAGATAGGAGTAGCGACAGATGTTGCCTAGACGGTGGCTTTAGTCTTACTGTTGTATGACTTTATAAGGTCTTATATGAATAATTAATAAAGTAGCTGCATGTATCGTCCATATGCAGAGGCCGGGATCCTCCTCCATTTCTAAAAAATAAAAAAGGACAAAATTGTATGTGCTCTTCCTCCCAAATAGAGGAATCATGCTAGGGGTTTTCAAGGAGGCAACTTTTTGTGCGATAGTAGTTGATCATATATATGTGGGCATCAGGTTAGGCTATATTGAGTGAATAGCATAAAACTACCACTTTTCATGTTAGGGTTTCAAAAAACTATCAGAAATTTGTTTGTGACTAACAACTACCAAAATCGGGGTCGACACTTTCAAAAAACCCAAATGACCTTGTGTTTTACAATTGATTACGATTATGATAGATGGGGCCTGCTGCTAAACGAACCGTCTGGTTGACCATCTGTTTGACCATTAAATGACATGTGTGGCCCACATGTCAATGTCTCTTCCTAGTAATCTTATTAAAAAAGCAATCAGGTCCCTGTAAATATATTTTAAAAGCAATTGACTCCCTCGCGCGGCCGTGCTCCAGATCGAGAGGAGCTCGTCGTTCAACAGCCATGGCGCCTGCCGCCGTGGAGCTTCCCGTCACGTGGTCTCTTTCTCTTCTCTCTTCCTCGCGTCCGCTCGAGGTGGGTGGAGCAGCTCGAAGCGCTCGGCTCCCATGGCCGTCGCCGGCAACCTTCTCCCTCACAGCCCCGTCGCCGGCAACCTCCTCCCTCACGGCCCCGTCGCCGGCAACCTCCTCCCCCACGGCCTTGACGCGCTCCACTACCTGCTCGCCGGCGCCGGCCTCCGCCTGTCCCCGCACATGAACGCCGTCGAGTTCGCAGAAGCAGCAAGCAGCAGTCACGAGCATCAAAAGACGAAGGGGAAGAGGAAGGGGCGGGCAAGCAAGCAGCAGCGGCGGCGGCAAGCAGGCAGTTCACCGGGGCCATGGGTCGGCGCCAACCTCTTCCTCTCCCATGGGGTCGACAAGATCCAGCACAGGCAGCGCCGCCGCGCGCTGCTCCCTCCTCACCCGCTCTGGCCCTCCACCACCATGCAGGAGGCCGTGCTCCGGCCAGCGGGCACCGCCGCCTGCCATGGAGGGGCGCATCACTGCCGTTCGGGAGTCCGTGCTCCGGGCAAAGGGCGCCACCGCGCGCCATGTGGGGGTCCATGATACGTCTCCAACGTATCTATAATTTTTGATTGTTCCATGCTATTATATTACTTGTTTTGAATGATTATGGGCTTTATTATACACTTTTATATTACTTTTGGGACTAACCTATTAACCGGAGGCCCAGCCCATATTGTTGTTTTCTTGCCTGTTTCAGTATTTCGAAGAAAAAGAATATCAAACGGAGTCCAAACGGAATGAAACCTTCGGCAACATGAGTTTTTTGGAAGAATATCATCCTGAAGACGTGGAGTTCAAGTCAGAAGATACTCGAGGACTCCACGAGATAGGAGGGCACCCCCCCCTGTAGGGCGCGCCCCCTGTCTCGTGGGCCCCTCGAGCACCTCCCGACCGACTTATTTTGCCTATATATTCCCCCGTACCCTAAAAACATCGAATATCAAGATAGATTGGGAGTTCCGCCACCGCAAGCCTCTGTAGCCACCAAAAACCTCTTGGGAGTCCGTTCTGGCACCCTTCCGGAGGGGGATTCCATCATCGGTGGCCATCTTCATCATCCCGGCGCTCTCCATGATGAGGAGGGAGTAGTTCACCCTCGAGGCTGAGGGTATGTACCAGTAGCTATGTGTTTGATCTCTCTCTCTCTTGTGTTCTCTCTCGTGTTCCCTCTATGGCACGATCTTGATGTATCCCGAGCTTTGCTATTGTAGTTGGATCTTATGATGTTTCTCCCCCTCTACTCTCTTGTGATGAATTGAGTTTCCCCTTTGAAGTTATCTTATCGGTTTGAGTCTTTTATGAGAACACTTGATGTATGTCTTGCCGTGCTTATCTGTGGTGACAATGGGATATCATGTGCCTCTTGATGTATATTTTGGTGACCAGCTTGTGGGTTCCACCCATGAACCTATGCATAGGGGTTGGCACACATTCTTGACTCTCCGGTAGAAAGTTTGGGGCACTCTTTGAAGTACTTTGTGTTGGTTGGATGAATCTGAGATTGTGTGATGCATATCGTATAATCATGCCCACGGATACTTGAGGTGACAATGGAGTATCTAGGTGACATTAGGGTTTTGGTTGATTTGTGTCTTAAGGTGTTATTCTAGTACGAACTCTTTTATAGATTGATCCGAAAGAATAGCTTTGAGGTGGTTTCGTACCCTACCATAATCTCTATGTTTGTTCTCCGCTATTAGTGGCTTTGGAGTGACTCTTTGTTGCATGTTGAGGGATTGTTATATGATCTATCTATTTTATTATTGTTGGGAGAACTTGCACTAGTGAAAGTATGAACCCTAGGCCTTGTTTCCTATCATTGCAATACCGTTTACGCTCACTTTTACCACTTGTTACCTTGCTGTTTTTATAATTTCAGATTACAAAAACCTTTATCTACTATCTATTTTGCACTTGTATCACCATCTCTTCGCCGAACTAGTGCACCTATACAATTTGCCGTTGTATTGGGTGTGTTGGGGACAGAAGAGACTCTTTGTTATTTGGTTGCAAGGTTGTTTGAGAGATACCATCTTCATCCTACGCCCCCTACGGATTGATAAACCTTAGGTCATCCACTTGAGGGAAATTTGCTACTGTCCTACAAACCTGTGCACTTGCAGGCCCAACAACGTCTACAAGAAGAAGGTTGTGTAGTAGACATCAAGCTCTTTTCTGGCGCCGTTGCCAGGGAGGTTAGCGCTTGAAGGTATATCTTTAGATCTTGCAATCGAATCTTTTTGTTTCTTGTTTTATCACTAGTTTAGTCTATAAAAGAACACTACAAAAAATGGAATTGAGTTTGTCTCATACGCTTTGTCTTTTTAATATCTTTCGTGAGTTTGATGAAAAGGAAAATTGTGCTCAAGTGCTAGAAGAAGAATGCTTTAAAATGCTTGGTACTAAATCTTTGAATGATGAGCGTGATTGCAATGTTGTTAGTATAAACTCCTTGAACATCCATAGTATTAATGATGGTTGCTCTAGTCATGATGAAAATATCTCTTATGAGCATGCCAACTTTTGTGGAGTGCATGTTTGCATGAACACACCAAATAGAGAATATATTTATTGCAAGAGGCATAAGCATTTAGAAACTAAATGGTTGCATGAAAGGCTAGGTGTGAGTGCTGAAAATTTAAAATTCATTTGCCGTACTTGTGAACTTTGCAATGAACGTGGTCATTTACATCTCCTATGCAAATTGTTTCATGACCGAATCGTGTCCAAAAATTGTGATGATTTGATCTCCAGTGCTCATTACAATGAACTTAGTTTGCTTTTGGGTTATGAAGAGTTGAAACGTTTAACTAAGCCTATTCCAAGATTTAATCTTGAGCATTTCCTTGATATTGATCTAGAAAAGATTTATATGTTTTGTGCGGAGAATTGCATTGAAAATCCTTATATTGCCAAGTACCTAAAGAAAAGAAAGCAAATAGAATATGAAGAGAATACTAATGAAAGGGAAGATACTTCCCAATCTCCTCCTATTATTTCTCATGATGAATCAGATAACGAGGAGGAGCCTTCTATTCAACCAATCTCATCAATAAGGAGCTCAAAGAGGAAGGTTGAACCTACACATGATGTGAAGAAGAAAAAGAAAAGAAGGAGCAACAAAGGTAGAAAGGTATCCCTCCCAAATGATGTTGCTCCTACTACTCATTGTGATGATGATAATTGTTTTACTATTGGTGTTATCCATATTTTTAATGATGAGAGTGATTATGCTTATGATATGAAAGGGCCCAAGCTTGGGGAAGCTATGTTTGATGAGTATGAAATATTTGAGAATATATTTGCTGAAATTAATGTTTGTCCCAAGCTTGGGGATGCTACGTTTAGTGAAGATGATATTTTTAGCATCCCAAGTTTTGATATGCAAAGTTGTTATGATGATAGCATGCCTCCTACATATGATGATTATATTGATGAAAGTGGGTTTGGAAGAGTGTCAACTTTAGGAGGTAGTGATCCCACTATTTTTGAGGATGTTGAATCTTATAAAATATATATGAAAGTGGATTTGGAAGAGTGTCAACTTTATTTAGTGATTCCACTATTTTTTGAGAGGTTTTAATCGATTATGATGAGAACGAAGTTGCTACTTATGATGATTATTGTGATGAAACTTATGCTATAAAAAGTAGTGATGATTATATTTACAAAACTTGTCATGGTTATGATTACCCTTTTTCTGAACATTACTCTTTTAATGTGGAAACAATTTTTAGTGTTCAAGTCTCTTATGATACTCCCACTATTCCGAATGAGAAGAATTTTGCTTATGTGGAGAGTAGTAAATTTTCTATGCTTGTAGATCATGAAAAGAATGCTTTAGGTGCTGGTTATATTGTTGAATTCATTCATGATGCTACTGAAAATTATTATGAGGGAGGAACATATGCTTGTTGGAATTGCAATAATGTCAAATTTCCTCTCTATGTGCTTAAAGTCTTGAAGTTATGCTTGTTTTACCTTCCTACGCTAGTTCATTATTGTTCCCATAAGTTGTTTGCTCACAAAATCCCTATGCATAGGAAGTGGGTTAGGCTTAAATGTGCTAGTGAGGGAGTCCTGGATTAGGGGGTGTCCGGATGACCGGACTATGACCTTTGGCCGGACTCCCGAGCTATGAAGATACAAGATTGAAGACTTCGTCCCGTGTCCGGATAGGGACTTTCCTTGGTATGGAAGGCAAGCTTGGTGATACGATATGAAGATCTCCTCCCATTGTAACCGACTCTGTGTAACCCTAGCCCTCTCCGGTGTCTATATAAACCGGAGAGTTTTAGTCCGTAGGACGAACAACAATCATACCATAGGCTAGCTTCTAAGGTTTAGCCTCTCTGATCTCGTGGTAGATCAACTCTTGTACTACCCATATCATCAATATTAATCAAGCAGGAGTAGGGTTTTACCTCCACCGAGAGGGCCCGAACCTGGGTAAAAACATCATGTCCCTTGTCTCCTGTTACCATCCGCCTAGACGCACAGTTCGGGACCCCCTACCCGAGATCCGCCGGTGTTGATACCGACATTGGTGCTTTCATTGAGAGTTCCTCTGTGTCATCATTGACAGGAAGGATGCCGCATCCCGTCTTTAAAGACGACACTGTTGCTAAAGAAGCTTTGGCTGTCGGCCAAACCCTCCGGCTAGGCAGTTTTTTGATGACCGCCTGTCCAGCCGCCGCGCTGGCGATGACCTCTCGGGTCATCGATAGAATCTCCAGATCAGCTCGGAACTCGCCGAGCAGTTAGATCCGATGGAGCTCTCTTCCCTAAACGAGCTCTTGGATCGCATCACCGCCTTGGGAGTCACTACAGATTACGGCCAGATTGGGCTTAGACCCGATTAGAGAGAGATCGGCTCTCCCCAGGTCACCTACCACGTTGAAGTGGTGGAAGAACAATGCGGTGAATCCCCACCCATCTTAAGGACCAGATGTGTCCGGATTCTCGACCCCTACAAGCCGGACATCCGCGGAGGGGAGGACGTCGCCCAAGCCCTGAACCTAAAGTCAAGCAGCAGGCCGAATTCATTGAACAACGTCCAAGAAAACAAGCTTCCGAATTCGGAATTCTCTTGGCCCCTGAGTCTTAGATCGGGTGAGGTTCCGGATTTAAATCCACCCGCCCACCCAAATATAAGGGACTTATCCCAAATGCGGCAAGAGCCCGAGGAAACAGTA
The DNA here is from genome assembly GCF_018294505.1 of Triticum aestivum. NCBI lineage: Eukaryota > Viridiplantae > Streptophyta > Magnoliopsida > Poales > Poaceae > Triticum > Triticum aestivum. The sequence continues at coordinate 587,971,090 of NC_057801.1, read as the reverse complement.
CATCACTACTGGGCCAGATTCCTCCTGGTTATGAACAGGATAAAGGACTGCCGTGAGAAGGACGCAATTTCGTTCTTCTGTAACAATTGCACGGACATCGGAATCCTCAACGCCATAAGTCGTCGCGAAATTACACGCTTCGCCGACTTGACATCCATAGTGCAAAAGTACTGTGCGACAGAAAGCGTTCGGAAAACCGAAACGAAATTCTGGGACAATCCGGCCCTGAATATAGTCCCAGTCCGAAACAAAAGGGCGCATTATCGCCAGGCATCTAAGCCAAACAGCAAAAAACAAAAACCCTCTATAGGGTATGGGACCGTACTAGAGGGATGGCTCAATGGACCCTGTAAAATTCATAGTTCAGGGGAAGTCGCACCAACTCACAGCCTTAGAGCATGTTGGATACTCCGGCAGGTGGCCAGAAGTGGCGAGGAGCTTCTAACTCCAGAATCTCCAGAGCACCACCCCAGAAACGCCAGTACGGTGTCAACAGTCTTCAAGACTTTCGCATCGAACAATGCGAGGAAGCGAACGCTCCGCAGCCTTGCCGAAGTCTACCAGGTAGCAACAATAAATCCATGGAGTGACACGGCTATTACTTTCAATGCCAGTGACGAACCTAAATTCCGGCCAGCCCGAGCACCAGCTGCATTGGTCCTCAGTCCGATAGTGGACGGCTTCCGGCTTACAAAGGTACTCATGGACAGTGGCAGCGGATTGAACCTCATGTATGAGGAAACACTGCGAAAATGGAAATAGACTGGAGCCGCATTGAGCGAAGCAACACAACCTTTAGAGGAATAATCCCCAGCCGGGAAGCATGCTGTTCAGGGAAAATCACACTGGACGTGGTGTTCGGCACGCCGGATAATTACAGATCCGAGGAGGTCACATTTCAAGTGGCCCCGTTCAGCAGCGGATACCACGCTCTATTAGGGCGAGAAGCATTCACAATCTTTCAAGCTATACCCCATTACGGGTACATGAAGCTCAAAATGCCCGGACCCAACGGAATTATCACTCTTGCTAGTGATCCGGACACAGCGCTCCACGCTGAAAACAAGACAGCCGCACTGGCCCTCGAGGCATTATCCGAAGCCCTGGCGGCTGAGGAACTAACTGTGTTGCGCTCCATGGTGGACAGGGATGACGTGATACTCGACAAAAGATCCAAGTCCACCTCCTTCAAGCCGGCAGACAAAATAGTCAAGTTCCAAGTCCATCCAACGGACACCACAAAAACGGCCTCCATCGGGGCACAACTAAAACCTGATGTAGACGCCGCACTCAGAGAATTCCTACGAGAAAATTGGGACATTTTTGCCTGGCACCCTTCAGACATGCCAGGAATCCCGCGCAGGATGGCCGAGCACAGCCTGAACATCCTAAAAGGGTTCAAGCCCATTAAGCAGACTCTTCGGCGTTTCTCCGAACCCAAGAGACAAGCCATGGGAGAGGAGCTAGCAAAACTACTGGAAGCCGGATTCATCAGAGATATAAAACATCCGGACTGGCTAGCAAACCTGGTGATGGTACCAAAGAAGGACAAATCCTGGCGCCTATGTGTCGATTTCAAAGACCTAAATAAGGCATGTCCAAAGGATCCCTTCCCCCTCCCCCGAATTGATCAAATCATCGACGCCACTGCAGGACACGATTCATTGTGTTTCCTCGATGCATACTCTGGCTACCACCAAATCAAGATGGCAGAGTCAGACCAAGCCGCAACGGCATTCATTACCCCATACGGCCCATTCTGCTTCAACACGATGCCATTCGGGCTCAAAAACACCGGCGCGACATATCAGCGCATGATTCAGACATGTCTGGCCAACCAGATCGGCAAAACAGTTGAAGCATACGTAGATGACGTGGTCATCAAATCCAAACATGTCGAAACTCTAGTAGACGACTTGAGGCTCACGTTCGACAATCTCCGAGCATATGACATTAAGCTCAACCCAGAAAAATGCGTTTTCGGCGTGCCAGCTGGAAAGCTCTTGGGCTTCATTGTATCCGGTAGAGGAATTGAGGCAAACCCTGCCAAGATCCGAGCTCTGTCGCAATTGGATATCCCAAAAGACCTCAAGAAAATACAAAAATTGACTGGATGCGTGGCGGCTCTAAGCCGCTTTATCTCCCGCTTAGGAGAAAAAGCATTACCCCTTTATCGCCTCCTGCGGCGCACCGAACACTTCGAGTGGACGGATGCCGCCACGGCCGGATTCGAAGAAATCAAAGACATACTGGCAACAAATCCGGTCCTGTCCGCGCCCAACACGGGCGAACCAATGCTATTATACATCGCGGCAACCCATCAAGTTGTAAGTGTGGTGCTCGTCGTCGAACGAGAAACAGACGGACACAAGTTCCCTCTCCAAAAACCAGTTTACTACGTGTCCATTGTCCTAACTCCATGCAAGTCACGGTACCCGCATTATCAAAAGATAGCATACGCGGTGTTCATGGCATCCCGGAAGCTGCGACACTATTTTCAAGAGTGTTCAATAACAGTGGCATCTGAAGTACCTCTTAATGATATTATAAACAACCGCGACGCAATGGGCCGGATTGCCAAATGGGCCATTGAGGTCCTCCCATTCGATATAACTTACAAGCCATGGTGAGCTATCAAATCGCAGGTTTTGGCTTACTTCATCGCCGAATGGACCGAAGCCGAGCTCCCTAAAGAGTACGGTGCATATTCCAACTGGATCATGCACTTCGACGGCTCCAAAATGTTGGCTAGCCTGGGGGCTGGCGTCGTTCTGACGTCCCCTACAGGAGATACAGTCTAATACGTACTTCAGATAATGTACACGGACTCCAACAACGCAGCCGAATACGAGGCCCTTCTACATGGTCTCCGGATGGCAGTCTCCATGGGCATTCAGCGCCTAGAGGTCCGCGGGGATTCAAACCTCATGGTATCCCAAATAAATGGAGACTTTGACGCCAAAGATCCAAAAATGGCAGCTTATCGCAACGCTGTCCTAAAGATGTCAGCCCGGTTTGAGGGGCTCGAATTTCACCATATAGCCCGGGAGAACAACCAGGCAGCAGACGTGTTGGCACGCATCGGTGCAAAGCGCGATGCCATCCCTCCCAACATCTTCCTAGAGAGGCTTTTCAAGCCATCCATAACATGGGAGGGAGAGTCCAGAAACAACAGCTCAGACACAACCACACTACCCCTCACCGAACATTCTGACACAGTTGGTGGCTCTGTCAACGAAACAACACCGTCAGCCCACACAATAATGGCAGTCATTGCCCCGTGGATAGAACCATTCCTAGCCTACCTAACTAGGCAGGAACTTCCCGAGGACCAAAACGAGGCCCGCTGCATAGTGCGGCGATCTAAAGCCTACAAAGTCCACGAGGGAGAGCTTTATAAGAAGAGCACAACCGGAGTCCTTCAAAGGTGTATCTCCGAAGAAGAAGGGATAAATCTTCTGGCCAAAATTCATGCCGGACTCGGCGGGCACCACGCCGCAGCCCGGGCCCTTGTAAGCAAGGCCTTCCGTACCGGATTTTATTGGCCGACGGCCCGGGAAGACGCTCAGGACTTAGTGCAGCGATGCGTCGGTTGCCAATTATTCGCTAATCAAAGCCACATGCCGCCTACCGCCCTACAAACCATACCCATCACCTGGCCTTTTGCAGTCTGGGGGCTTGACATGGTTGGACTCCTTAAAGGAGGAACCCACAAGAAAAAATATCTACTGGTCATGGTGGACAAATTCACCAAATGGATAGAGGCCAAGCCTGTAAAGACGACCGAATCCGGACCGGTGATAGACTTCATATCCGGGGTTATACACCGTTACGGCCTCCCCCACAGCATCATAACTGACAACGGCACAAACTTCACGGCTGACGAAGTTAAACTCTGGTGCAAAAACATGGGCATCAAGCTCGACTACGCTTCAGTCTATCACCCACAAACTAACGGTCAAGTCGAGCGAGCCAACGATCTCATCATGAGCGGCATCAAACCCAGACTAGTGCGATCCCTCAGGGAATCTAACACACACTGGGTAGAGGAGCTTGACTCCGTACTCTGGGGGCTGCGGACCATGCCGAATCGCACTACCGGATTCACACCATTTTTATGGTATACGGCGCAGAGGCAGTTCTGCCCTGCGACATAGTTCATGACTCACCTCGTGTGCGCATGTACGAAGAAAGAGAAGCCGAGCTCGATCGGCAGGACAGCTTGGACGCATTGGAGGAGGAGCGCGACGTGGCAAAAGCCCGTTCCACATTTTATCAACAGCAGGCTCGAAGATATCAAAGCAGAGAAGTACGGGCCAAAACTTATAACATTGGCGAACTAGTTCTATGCCTGCCGGACAAGAAGAAGGACAAACTAAAGCCCAAATGGGAGGGTCCCTTCATAATCGACCAAGTACTGACTGGTGGAGCGTACCATTTGTGAAAAGCATCGGACAACCGACTCGAGCCGAACCCATGGAACGCAGCACGCCTACGAAGATTCTACGCCTAGCGTCGGACTCCGTGTTCGTCTCCTTCCTCTATCCCCTTTTTATTTTTTCACATTAGATGTCTGGCATTTCTCTCCTTCTCCCTACCTTTTTTTTCTTCTCCCAAGCCCTTAGGGGCTTGCCTGCGCATTGTTCGCACATACTTGACGCGCCACCCGCGCTCATCATACCTGGGGGCTTCTTTATTAGAAGTTTATATAAACGGGCCTCATGCCCAAAACATGTGTGACACTTCCGCATGAACCTTTTATACACCATTATATGCATCGATATGACTTAAGTTTTGGCCAAGCTGGGTTGCCTGGCTCCTGTGCTTACCCCTACGTTCCCATTCGTTCGGCTAGGTGGTAAAGGGAGCACCTCTGCGATTGTTACTGCCGGGTCAGCCGGATGTGTACCTCGGACTGGGTGAAGCCGAAAGCTAGCATTCTTAAGGGAATATTCGGTCGGTGAACTAAAAGATGATTTTTCTTGTTTATTTATCTGCCCCCAGATGCTTTTCTGCTCTTTTTAGCAGTTCAGACATGCACTTTAGGGCATGCCTCCCAGGGAAAGGAACCCCTAACAGAACTATTCTCCCTGGAAGATGTTTCTTACTAACCATGTAATATAACATAACTAGTTGGGCACTTGTCTGCTAAAGCAATTATGACCCCTACGCCTTGTCCCCATGCATGCCCCGGTTCTTACATAACCGAGAGGGTATTCGGACACACTCCGGACTATAGGGTCCAGAGGTCGAAGCGAAAAGATACGCAATGATAAACGATCTACAATCCGGCTAGAAGGCATTTTTCATGTCATTTTAAATTACAGAGTCAAATCGACTCGGTATATTCTTCTTCAATACCATCCAACAGGCGGTCTAATTTACAGTCCTGTTGAGAATACTTTGCAGCCAGCTCTACCTGGCCATATACTAAACTGACAGGGATCTCCTTTCCGTCAGGACCCATAGGGCCGACCTCGGCCATGTGGTTCGGGTCAGCCTTCGTGTACCGAGTCTTCACCATGGCCCAGGCCTCCCTGGCACCTTGACGACATGCCGATATCTTCCACAACCGTAAGCGCTGCCGCACTCCCTCCAGCTTCTTTGCAAGCTCCCCAAGGCCTTCGGGCATGGAGAGGGATGGCCACTGTCGGTGTCAAAACCGGCGGATCTCGGGTAGGGGGTCCCGAACTGTGCATCTAGGCGGATGGTAACAGGAGACAAGGGACACGATGTTTTACCCAGGTTCGGGCCCTCTTGATGGAGGTAAAACCCTACGTCCTGCTTGATTAATATTGATGATGTGTGTTACAAGAGTGGATCTACCACGAGATCAAGGAGGCTAAACCCTAGAAGCTAGCCTATGGTATGATTGTTGTTCGTCCTACGGACTAAAGCCATCCGGTTTATATAGACACCGGAGAGGGCTAGGGTTACACAGAGTCGGTTACAATGGTAGGAGATCTACATATCCGTATCGCCAGGCTTGCCTTCCACGCCAAGGAAAGTCCCATCCGGACACGGGACGAAGTCTTCAATCTTGTATCTTCATAGTCTTGGAGTCCGGCCGATGATGATAGTTCGGCTATCCGGACACCCCCTAGTCCGGAACTCCCTCAGTAGCCCCTGAACCAGGCTTCAATGACGACGAGTCCGGCGCGCATGTTGTCTTCGGCATTGCAAGGAGGGTTCTTCCTCCGAATAATTTATAGAAGATTGTGAACACCAGGATAGTGTCCGGCTCTGCAAAAATAAATTCCACGCACCACCGTAGAGAGAATAATATTACACAAGTTCAATCTGCTGACATATTTTGCGGCGTGACATCACACCACTACCAAGCCTTTACTAGAATCGTTTTTATTGTACCACCTCAGCGCGTTTAGCGAAGCGGTTTCCTTGGCACATCTTGTCGAAGCAGAGATCGTGTTCCCCTTATTCCGGGATTCCCATCAATACAGACGTGGGTAACCCAACCGTGCCCGTCGCCACGCCCCCTCCATCGAAGGCGGGTTCCAAACGGTCACGAGGACGGCTCTTGGTATTCTTCCTCTTTATAATGAGACCAAGGCCCGTTCTTTTCCTTCAATCTTCTATCGAATCCGCCCCTCGCCCCGAGCTCCAACACCCAGGGCCCCAGATTCGGGTTCCTTCGATTCTCGACAATGTCTGGCCCCGACCTACGAGGCTGGTGGATGCCCTCCTCTATCACAGAAGAGGACGTGCTAAAGCTGAGAGACGCCAGGTACTTAACCTATGAGATTTCGCATAGGCTGGCTGCCCAAGGGCAGGTTATTCCGACCCTCGAGCTTGGTGAGAGCGTCGTGTTCGTGTCTCACCTCCGTCGGGGTTTAGGCTTCCCGACGGATCCCTTCGTGAGGGGGCTCATGTTTTACTATGGGATGGGATTCCATGACTTGGCTCCGGAGTCCATCCTCCACATCTCATCATTCATTGTCGTCTGCGAAGCCTTCCTCCGCACTACCCCTCACTTCGGCTTGTGGCTCAAAACCTTCAACGTGGAGCCGAAGATGATTGAGGGGCGTCAGGCAGAGTGCGGCAGGGCGGTTATAAGCAAGAGGGCCGATGCTCCATGGCCCGAGGGCTCTTTTCAGGAGGAGCTCGGCTTGTGGCAACAGGAGTGGTTCTATATCACCGCTCCCAGGGGCAGCAGGCAGAGGCCGCCGCCCGTCTTCCGCTCGGGCCCTCCACAACAGTTGACGTCATGGGTCAACAAGGGGCATGACTGGTGGCCGTCCAAAGACGTACCCCTGTTGCAGGACCGGATTCGAGGCCTCCAAGAAAGGGAGATCAATCTAGTCGCAGTGGTACAGGTTATGCTGATCCGGCGCCTACTGCCCTGCAAACGTCGCCCCCTTCGCCTGTGGGACTTTAATCCGGAGGGGCCACGAGCTCTTCAACACTTCATGGGTTTGACACCCGCGGAGATGTACAAACTGTTCTTCGGATCGCAAGAGATGTGTCCGGACTTGACCGAGGACGCTGGCCTAAGCTGCAATCGCTCGGATACTCAAGTAAGTAGCCCTGTGTCCGGACACATTGTCCATTCATTTATCATGGGTTTGCCTTTTAACCAGCTATCCCTTGGACAGGAGTGGATAGCGCAAGCAAAACTGATACGGTGTCCGGCCCCCCTCCCTGAGACCACGCAGGATCCCGTGTTAATCAAAATGTTGGAGGTTGCACCTTCGGAGGAGGGCGAAGGGGGGCACAGGGGAACTACCACCTCTGCCAAGGAGGCTTTCAGTAAGGGAGGAATCGAGAGTCCCTCCTTCCAGGGGGAGAAGAGGACAGCTTCCGAAGACCCGGAGGCCAAGGCCTCAAAGCGGGGAAAGAAATCTGTACCGGAAGGTCCTGTGCCGGGAAGAGCCCCGACCGTACTGTCTCCTCGCAGGAATCAGCCCTCCAGCGAGCCGTAAGTAAAAAGGGGGGAATTTTGTAATAGTGAACACCCCTGCTTAATTTCTAAGGGTAACCGAAGTTTTCATCTTGTAGTTCGGATCTCAGCCCGTCTCAGCACAGCTCATCATCGGGAGACCTTCGTCCGGAGATGATGGAGAGCCAAACGCCTCCATCTGCCGCCCCATCGTGCGGGGAGGATGACCCTGAGGTGTCATCGCGGAGGGTCTCCCCGAGTCCGGCGGGGCCAGAGAGTTCGGCACCCATTGGAGTACGGCCGGTGGAGCTGCGGGATTTGCTTAAGAGGGCGTCCATCTCAGAAGATCACCGCACATTAATGAGTATGATGATTGAGAGGATCTCGTCCGCCGAAAGCGGGTTGTGTGAGGCCGTCGGAAGTTTGCTGACGGGATTTGAGGTACGCAAAAAATGACATACCTTTTGACAGTTTTTGCACATGAAGTGCGCCCTGTATAGATAGTAGCCCCTGAGACTTGGTATGCTGTCAAAAACGGCATCGTGCCAAGGATCATAATCTCAGTTATAGATTGTCGCCCTTCGTACGTAGGTGGCGGGACGTTCGGTGGCCAGCCGGACTGATGGAGTTGCCGAGCTTAAGAGGCAACTCGACGTTGCGGATGCGGACATCTCGCTAATCAATAAACGACTTGATGAGTCACAAGGTATGTGGTTGCTCCACGGTCGCCTAGTAAGGGAGCTGACGCCCATTCCTTACAATTTGTATGCTTGATGCAGATGGTGCTACTGCTGTGGAAGACCTTCGAGCAGAGCTTGCTTGGGCCAAGGAGCAAGCCAGGATAAGTGATGCGGCTGCCTTGAAGGCAGCAGAAGAGCTAAAAGCCGAAAAGGCTGCTCACTGCCGAAGCAGGGAAGAGTTGGCCGGAATGGCCTTGAAATTAAAAGATGCTACCGACCGTTGTGAGGTTCTTGAAGGAGAACGCCGAGTGGAGCAAGAGGGCCTGAAGAAGGCCGGCGCCGAAGTCAAGGATGCCCGGAGTGAGATGCGGGCTATGAAGGAGGAACTGCGTCAGGCCGGAGACATTGCGGCTGGAAAGCCCTTTCTTCTGCGTAGGAAGTTCACGGATCCGAAGTATGCTCAGCTGGGCCAGTTGTGTGGTGCGGAGGATCCTTATCTGGATTTGGCGGCGAGTGCGGCGGACGCAGTCGTGCACTTCCGAAGCCAGAAGGATCACGAAATGGAAGAACTTTACTGGTCTCAATTCCATAGTCCGGAGCGTCCACTTGCCATGACGGATGTGGTCACTCATCTGTGGCCGGAAAGGCCCAAGCCGAAGAGTTATTTTGGCTTGTTGCAGCAATTCCTTGGGGCGGTGCCGCATATCAAGGCGATGAAGCGGTCGGCATGCATAGAAGGTGCACGGATGGCTCTCGCCCGTGTGAAGACATACTGGGCGGACATGGATGCCACCGCTGTTGCATCCTGGGGTTCGGACAAGAGCCGATTACCCGCTGAGCACTATTTTGAGGAAGTCCTGCAGGGCGCTCATTTAATAGAATCGCAGTGCTCGAAAGATGTCATGTTCAAATGACGTGTATAATTTGTGAGATCATATTTATAATGCAATAGCTTTTTATACTTGTGCGTTCAAGTATTGAACTATCTCCTGTGCGGCCGTATATGTATGAATAACCTGAAAGTTGCAGTCTTTGGCTTCAGCCCCCACGCACATGGTGCGGGGGTGTTTGCAAAAAGAAAAGTGCTTTTTCACACTTAATCCAACGTCTTGGTCCTTTTAGGGAGGTGATAGCGTAGCAAACTAGGCAACCGGACTATAATGCTTTATCACTTTCACTTAGCCATAGGAGCTCGAATGTGGGGCTACTATATAGCCCCTAGCGGCACCGCTCTTCTCCGAACTTCGGGGGACGTATGTGCCTGACCGGGAAGCGGTCCTTCGTCAAAGCGGAGGAATTCTAAACATTCCAATGGTCGATCGAGTGGTTGACCAGTCTCTCGCTATATCATGACAGTCAGTTTTCGGCTTTCTCTACTGAGGTGCTCGCCCGGCCGAACCGGGGCACAATCGCAGTAGTTCTACTGGTGCTGCGTTAGCCGATGATACGAAACGTAAGGCAGCAAAACACAGGAGCCGGGCAAACCCAACATTTGACCAAAGACATGATTCGGAGCTGATGCATATAAGGCCTAACTCGAGACGCCGAACACTCCCTGAGGTGTTCGGTCTTTATGATACCGGGCAGAACAATGCCCTAAGCCCCTAGTGTCCAGGTACAGGCGGGAACTTCTGACGCGGCCGATGCCAAAACGCCAGCCTCCTCCTCGGCTATGGTAGGAAACCGGGGGATGTGTATCAACAAGAGACAGTAAGAAAGGTTTACGCAGGGTCTTAATCTGAAAAGAATCCTTGCAACGGGTCCCTGTTGCACGTCTGCGCCTGTGTCTCCGTTGTGCTATATCCTGGACGGGTGTAGCACGTGCTTCATCTGTAAAAGAGAAGGACTTAGTTTCTAAGAAATATCGTGCAAAAGTTGTATTTAAGATAAAGTATAATTTGGAAGATGAAGAAAGTTGAGCTTTATTGGCTCTCATCATTTATACGCGCGGCCCCTTATAAAGGGGGTATGCGGCTGGGAAGCCCCTTGTTTATTTACGCCGGACTCGCCTAACCGTGTCCGGGGTCTGAATGACCTGTGTTTAGGGGCCTTGACCTGCAAGGTCGGAGTGGCTGTCAAGGCAGCCCCACGCTCTCCGTGGTCGAGGAACACTCGGAGTTACTCTTTAATGAGATTATGCCGCGTGGACCGGGCATTGTAAGTATAAGAGACGTGTAATGTGGTATTGCGTTAAAGCGGGCGAAAGCTTTGCGTCCCAGTAGTGCTCGATGGCCACTGTAAAATGGGGCGCTATGGAGAGTGAGCTTTTCGCGATGGAGGTTGTCAGATGAACCGAACACAACCTCTAGTGGTACAGAGCCCGTATAATTGGCTTAAAGGCCTGGCGTCACTCCTTTTAAGGAAGTGCTGTTATGGCGAATTTTGGTAGGGTCTATCCCCATTCTGCGGACGGGATCCTGGTATGGCAGGTGCCGCGCTGTGTTTTCATGTTATCACATGAAGTGAGTTCACTGTTTTGACTTCTAGTGGGAAAGTCTTCTGTTTTCCGGAGTGCTGCTTTTGGGGTTCGTCACTTTCGCTTGGTGTGTCGAGCCCCTTGTGTTCGGCGTTAAGTCGGCCGAACTGCTTGAAGACCCAACAATCTCTGTGGGTATGGTTTGCAGGCTTCCCGGAGGTACCATGTATTTGACATAGCCTATCCAGAATCTTGTTTAGGTTGGATAGCTCGTCGTTGTTATCCTTGAGGGGCAGTTTTTGGTTATTCGGCCAAGAGCTTTTGAATCCGGCGTTGATTGCCGTACTATTTGGGCCATTTTCCTTGTTCCGGCGCTGATCTTTTCTGCGTCGTGATTTCCCATTTCCATCCCTGACTTCGGATGTACTCGGGTCGCTGGTGCTGCATCTAGCCAGCCAGCTATCTTCCCCCGCGCAAAAGCGGGTCATGAGGCTTGTTAGTGCGGCCATTGTTCTTGGTTTTTCTTGGCCGAGGTGCCTGGCGAGCCATTCGTCTCGGACGTTGTGTTTAAAGGCTGCTAAGGCTTCAGCGTCCGGACAGTCGACTATTTGGTTCTTTAGTGAGGAACCTGTTCCAGAATTTGCGTGCTGACTCTCCGGGCTGTTGAGTTATGTGACTTAAATCGTCTGCATCCGGAGGGCGGACATAAGTCCCCTGAAAGTTTGCTCGAAACGCATCCTCAAGCTCTTCCCAACTTCCAATGGTATTTTCTGGGAGGCTTTTGAGCCAATGCCGAGCTGGCCCTTTGAGCTTGAGGGGTAGGTATTTTATGGCATGGAGATCGTCTCCTCTGGCCATATGTATGTGTAGGATATAATCCTCAATCCAGACTCCGGGATCTGTTGTTCCGTCATATGCCTCTATGTTTACGGGTTTGAATCCCGCTGGAAATCCATGATCCAGTACCTCGTCGGTGAAACATAGTGGGTGTGCGGCGCCCCTGTATTTGGGTGTGCCGTTGTCTTCAAATGCTCGACGGGTTATGTTGCTTCCTGGAGTCTTCTTTTTTGGCCCATAGATAGACCTGGCCGGGTCATCCTTTTTCCGAGGATCTTTATGCTGATCGTGTGCCGGCTTGTGTGCGGCGCCCCTTGCTGTTCTTGGCCTGTCATCTGGTCGTCTATCCGCCAGGCGGCTTCTTTCTTTTTTGACTGCGGGGGCTCTAAGGCCTCCTCGTCAAATTCGGGCAACAACTTGCGCTTCGGGTAGCTCTTTGTCTGGTGACTAGCGCCATATTTATCTGCGGTGTTGAGTACTTTGCTCCATCTCATTCTGAGTGTGTCCTCCGCTGTTTTGAGCTTCCGCTTTTGCTTCTTCAAGCTTCGTGCAGTGGCGACGAGCCTTTTATGAAGGTTCGTATGCTCTGGTGATGTGAGATCGTTTTCGTCGGGGATGGGTTGCTTGGTGGCATGTTCGTCGTCCACTGCTTCGCCCTGCTCTAGGGTCGGGTCTGTATGGGTGCCGTTTTTATCTAGGCCGGTCTTCGGGCGGCGCTTGCGTCGCAGTTTTGGTTGTTTGTTGGGGGAGTTGTCCTTTGCCACGTCCCGTTTTTCCTTGTTGTCGCTTCCTTTTGGTGTATCCACCATGTATACGTCGTGCGTTGGGGTAGCTTTCCGGTGCCCGATGGGTGCCGGTTCTTGGTCGTCTCCGGCATCGTCGTCCATACCGTCGATGTCTTCGGAGTCGTAGTCTAGCATGTCGGTTAGATCGTCGACAGTGGCTACCAAGTGGGTGGTGGGTGGGCTTTGAATTTCTTCGTCGTCCGCATCCCAACCGTCCTGGCCGCAGTCCGGCCAGGGCTCTCCTGATAACGAGAGATACTTTAGCGAACTCAAGATGTCGCTGAAAGGTGAGTGTTGAAAGATGTCCGCTACGGTGAACTCCATGATCGACGCCCAATCGGATTCGATCGGAGGGGGCGCGGGAGGTTCGGAGTCCGGCAAGGAGTCCGGCACCTCGGAGTCACAAGCTTCGTGAGGGACAAGGTTAGTGTTCGGCTTTATCGTCGTAGAGGTTGCAATCCCCGAGGCGGTGTCTAGCCATCCGTCCTCGATCTGCGCAGCCGGCTCTGAATTGAAGATCAGAGCGGACTCGAGTGCGGCCTCCAGGGTACTGTATGGCTGCAGAGCTAAATCATGCCCATCGTAACAGTGCGGCACGCTGGGATGTGGCCCGAACCCATCGAAGATCAAGTCCCCGCGGATGTCAGCCGTGAAGTTTAAACTTCCAAATATGACCTGACGGCCAGGGGCGCAGCTTTCGATCTGCTCTAGATGGCCAAGTAAATTGGCCCGGAGTGCAAAGCCGCCGAATACGAAGATCTATCCGGGGAGGAAGGTCTCACCCTGGACTGCGTCGTTATTGATGATCGAAGAAGCCATCGAGCTTGTTGGTGACGACACAGAGGAACTCTCAATGCAATCACCAATGTCGGTGTCAAAACCGGCGGATCTCGGGTAGGGGGTCCCGAACTGTGCGTCTAGGCGGATGGTAACAGGAGACAAGGGACACGATGTTTTACCCAGGTTCGGGCCCTCTTGATGGAGGTAAAACCCTACGTCCTGCTTGATTAATATTGATGATGTGTGTTACAAGAGTGGATCTACCACGAGATCAAGGAGGTTAAACCCTAGAAGCTAGCCTATAGTATGATTGTTGTTCGTCCTACGGACTAAAGCCATCCGGTTTATATAGACACCGGAGAGGGCTAGGGTTACACAGAGTCGGTTACAATGGTAGGAGATCTACATATCCGTATCGCCAAGCTTGCCTTCCACGCCAAGGAAAGTCCCATCCGGACACGGGACGAAGTCTTCAATCTTGTATCTTCATAGTCTTGGAGTCCGGCCGATCACGATAGTTCGGCTATCCGGACACCCCCTAGTCCAGAACTCCCTCAACCACATAGCCTGGACGACGCCCTGCATTGCCTGCCGAACTCGTTCGTGCAGCTGCAACAGCTCGGGAAGAAGGTCCCCCGTTGAACCGGGCATTTCCTCCGCAGGACGATCTGTCAGCAGACCTACAGACATAGCTCTGTCAATCGACTTCCTCGCCGATTTTTTTTTCAAGAATTCGTTCAAGCACTTACTAAAAATGTCGCGTTGAAGTCGCCGATTCTCCTTTACGAAAGAAGACAGCTGAATATGAACATCCTTTAGTTCCTCGCCCAGCTGGGTATTGGCGTCTTGAAGTTTGTTCTTCTCTTGCCTCACCCTCGTCAGCACGCTCTTGCCAGCCTTTAGTTGGCGTAGGAGTTGTTGCTTGTCCGGATTTACTCCGGCCCCATCTGCACTGTTATCGCCAGAATTGCACACATTCTGCACTTCACAACGGAACTATTTTTCGGAGCATATATTACCTGAGGGGGTCCCCTTGGCAATAGCTGAAGCGGCCAGTGCGGCCTCGAGTTGGGCCTTGCACTCTTCCAGCTCCTGAGACAGTTGCGTGTTCTTCTTTGTAAGATCCTCCATAACATATGATCCTTAAAACAGTTATCTTAACTATTTCAAGTCTCGGGGGCTACTGACATATATAACCATCAGATTTACTCACCCGTATGTCTTTTACATACTGCTCCGTGGCTCTGGCTAGACCATTTTGAGCGGCACGGAGATATGCATCTCCCATATTAAAGGCGTTCAATGCCTCTGGGGAAAACATGCGTCCTGAAGAACAGTCCGGTGATGCCTGTGGTTCATGGCACTCTCCACCTCTGAATTGGTGGAAGATAGCCCGTCTGCGTCCTCTATCGGAGGAACACCCGACGCGCGCCCCGTGTCCGCCTCCGCTTCCGGACCCAACCTTGAAGTCTGGCCGGTGGATATTGTCCGGCGGGCTCTCTTCTTCCTAAGGAGAGCATGAGCGTTAGCATGACTTGAGGGCATAAACCCTAGGCGTGAAATTCACACGCCATACCGTTGCACTGGAGTCTCGATCTGGTCCACACTTATTTTTGGCCCGCCTGGCTTCAGCGGCCCTTGATGGCTACCCACCGCGGGCCTGGCACTCCGCCTCAAGTATTTCCCCTGCAAAACGAAACACTATTGGTTTACAACATTCAAAATAAGGCATGGATGGATCTCCTTCAAAGTACAGGGACTTCGGTCTCGGTTACCTTTGAAGCTGGAAGTAGTCCGGGATAGTCGGCCGTAATGACCACTAAGGTGTTGTCCTAACTCAATTGATGAAACACCCCATCAATTAACTCCACACATAAGTCTAGGTCCTCTTGGGAATCCGGATCGAGGGACTGTTCTGGGTCCTCGGGCTATGGAGGAGGGCTGTTGATCTCCTTCACCGTCTGGCGTAGCTCCTGCATTAACATCGCCAGACTAAGTACTCAATTATGGGAATTTCGAAAGCGGGTAGATAAGTGAAAGTGTTCGCTTAACCAACTCGGAGGGCTATACATGGAGAATCCGCCCCGTGGGTTGACACGGATGAATTCCTCTTCTTATCCCTTGTACAAAGTGGATAAGATCTTCGTTAGAGTGGCAGCCAAATCTGGTCCCTTGCGACCGCACCGGGTGGTGTCGTCCTCCCCGTTTAAATCCCACATGGGGTGGCCTCTGTACTGAAGCGGCTGCACCCCCCACGTAATGCATGTGGCCATGACCTCGATCATGGTCAATCCGGAATGAGCCAACAATCTTATTCGGCTCATCGGGTAAAGGACGTCCCTGTCAGTTTCCCTTTGAGGATTCCGTGGGCGCCAGCTCAGGCGTTTCTTTAACGGAGCGTTGTTAAACTTAGGGAGGCCGATCCGCACAGGGTCCGGCAGGGGGACGTCATCCATATAAAACCATTCCGAAGGCCAGTCCTCGGACGCCTTCTTAGGGGTACTAGATAGGTATCCGGTCCCGGCGATGCGCCATAGTTCGGCTCTGCCCAGTTGATAAATTGACCCCTCCTGAGAGCGGGGCACAAGGCAGAACAACCTCTTCCACAGTGCAAAATGGGCCTCGACGCCCAAGAATAGCTCGCAGAGGGCCACAAAGCCCGCAACGTGCAGTATGGAGGCAGGTGTGAGGTTGTGTAGCTGGAGGCCGTAGAACTCCAGTAGACCTCGGAGAAACGGATGAATTGGAAATCCGAGTCCCCTTATTAAATAAGGAACTAGGCACACCCGCTCTCCTTGAGAGGGATTGGGGATGCTCTCCGCCTGCTCTCCGCCGCCATAGGTGGCAATCCCGGATCAAACTGGGACCATATATGCCGGGGGGAGTAGCCCCTTGGATTGAAGCACTACAAGCTTGCTATGCGGGACGGAGCATCTCTCCCAATCCCCAGGCTTGGGGCTGGGAGCACGAGAGGAGGAGCCGCGTCGGCTGTCCATGATGGAATGGATTTTCTGGTCAGAAGTGCTCTGATGAAAGCTTGCGAAGGGGAGATGGTGTGGTTCGGATCTAGATCCTCGTCTCTTTTTATATAGGCAGCTTATTTGAGCAGCTAGGGGGAAAATGTAAAAATACCCTAGCTTTTCGCATTCGTTCGACACGTGGAAGATGGCCTTTATTGGACGTGGAAGCCAAGGAGCGCAGCATTTATCAGAAGCCGGACACTATTCTACGAGTATATGGAGCTGGAGAAGAACCCGCCTTGCAATGCCGAAGACAATTTGCGCGCCGGACTCGTCGTCATTGAAGCCTGGTTCGGGGGCTACTGAGGGAGTCCTGGATTAGGGGGTGTCCGGATGACCGGACTATGACCTTTGGCTGGACTCCCGGACTATGAAGATACAAGATTGAAGACTTCGTCCAGTGTCCGGATAGGTACTTTCCTTAGCGTGGAAGGCAAGCTTGGCGATACGATATGAAGATCTCCTCCCATTGTAACCGACTCTGTGTAACCCTAGCCCTCTCCGGTGTCTATATAAACCGAAGAGTTTTAGTCCGTAGGACGAACAACAATCATACCATAGGCTAGCTTCTAGGGTTTAGCCTCTCTGATCTCGTGGTAGATCAACTCTTGTACTACCCATATCATCAATATTAATCAAGCAGGAGTAGGGTTTTACCTCCA
Source organism: Triticum aestivum (assembly GCF_018294505.1). NCBI lineage: Eukaryota > Viridiplantae > Streptophyta > Magnoliopsida > Poales > Poaceae > Triticum > Triticum aestivum. Next base: position 587,954,013 of record NC_057801.1, on the reverse strand, counting down.
CCGAGAGGGCCCGAACCTGGGTTAAAACATCGTGTCCCTTGTCTCCTGTTACCATCCGCCTAGACACACAGTTCGGGACCCCCTACCCGAGATCCGCCGGTTTTGACACCGACAACTAGTCATATGCTTCATGATGCTCCCTTTATGTTTCAATACTTATCTTTTATGTGAGCATCATTGTCATCATCATGCCTAGCTAAAAAGGCATTAAAGAAAAGCTCTTGTTGGGAGGCAACCCAATATTTATCCTTACAGTTTTTGTGTGTCCACATGATTATGCTACTGTAGTAATCATGTTTTATAGCTTTTGTTTCAATAAAGTGCCAAGTAGAACCTTTGGGAAGACTTGGGTGAAGTTTATGTGATCTTGCTGTGAAAAACAGAAACTTTAGCGCTCACGAGATTAGCTTCCATTTTTTTACTGAAGAGTGATTTTAGGTTGATTCTTTTTGCAGATGATTAATAGACAAATTTCTCAGGTCCAGCAATTTATTTAATAATTTTTGGGGTTCTAGAAGTATACGTTTGATACAGATTACTACAGACTGTTCTGTTTTTGACAGATTCTGTTTTCTATGTGTTGTTTGCTTATTTTGATGAATCTATGAGTAGTATAGGGGGGTATGAACCATAGAGAAGTTAGAATACAGTAGATATTACACCAATATAAATTTAGAATGAGTTCATTATAGTACCTAAGTGGTGGTTTTATTTTCTTATACTAACGGAGCTTACGAGTTTTGTTTTGAGTTTTGTGTGGTTGAAGTTTTCAAGTTTTGGGTAAGAATTTGATGGACTATGGAATAAGGAGTGGCAAGATCCTAAGCTTGGGGATGCTCAAGGCACCCCAAGGTAATATCCAAGGACAACCAAGAGCCTAAGCTTGGGGATGCCCCGGAAGGCATCCCCTCTTTCGTCTTCGTTCATCGGTAACTTTACTTGGAGCTATATTTTTATTCACCACATGATATGTGTTTTGCTTGGAGCGTCAATTTATTTTGTTAGTTTTTGCTTGCTGTTAGTTAGAATAATGTTTTGCCTCTTTAGTTTCAATAAAAAAGTCAAGGATATCCTTTGCCATGCTTGTTTTGCTAGTATGCATGTTGCTGTTTGAAAACAGAAAGTTTACCGCTGTTGCAAAAATTGCCTAGAAAAGTCAGAGAATAGTATAACATTGAATCTTCTTGCATATTGAGATCTGATAAATTTATTAAAGTAGGAATTTTAGTTCATAATTTTTGGAGTAAGGGAAGTATTGATACTCTTGCATTTTTTACAGACTGTACTATTTTGGCAGATTGCTGTTATGTTTGCATTGTTTGAATATGTTTGCTTGTTTAATGATTCTATTTGATGATAGGAGTATTAAATATGCAGAGGCATTTAGTATGAAATGTTTAATAATAGTCTAAGTGATTTGTTAGAGTAGAAAATGATAAGGTTTTGCATTGGTTTATACTAACCTATCTCACGAGTTCTTGTTGAGTTTGTTGTGAATGAAGCTTTTTGATAAAAAGAAACCATGATATGAGAGGAATTAAAGAGACACAAAAGTTCAAGCTTGGGTATGCCCAAGGCACCCCAAGAGAATATTTCAAGAAGTCTCAAGCATCTAAGCTTGGGGATGCCCCGGTAGGCATTCCACCTTTCCTCTTCAACAACTATCGGTTAGTATCGGTTGAGCCTAAGTTTTTGCTTCTTCACATGAGTTGTGCTATCCTTGCAATGTCATTTTATTTTGTTTTTCTTACTGTTTGAATAAGATACCAAGATCGGAAATCCTTTAATGAGAGAGAATCTTTGCATAGTTGCATAATTATTTAGCTACTCATTGATCTTCACTTATATCTTGTTGGAGTAGTTTGTCGTTTGCTCTAGTACTTCACTTATATCTTTTAGAGCACGGCGGTGGTTATATTTTGTAGAAATTGCTAGTCTCTCATGCTTCACTTATATTATTTTGAGAATCTTAAACAGCATGGTAATTTGAACGAAAACTTTCATAGAAGGTGAATTGGATGCTATGATCAATTTGATACTTGATAATTGTTTTGAGATATGGAGGTAGTGATATTAAAGTCATGCTAGTTGGGTGATTATAAATTTAAAGAATGCTTGTGTTGAAGTTAGCAAGTCCCGTAGCATGCACGTATGGTTAAAGTTGTGTAACAAATTTGAAACATGAAGTGTACCTGGCTTGTGCATCCTTATGAGTGGCGGTCGGGGACGAGCGATGGTCTTTTCCCACCAATCTATCCCCCTAGGAGCATGCGCGTAGTACTTGGTTTTTGATGACTTCTAAATTTTTGCAATAAGTATATGAGTTCTTTTGACTAATGTTGGGTCCATGGATTATACGCACTTTTACCTTTCCGTCATTGCTAGCCTCTTCGGTACCGTGCATTGCCCTTTCTCACCTCGAGAGTTGGTGCAAACTTCGCCGGTGCATCCAAACCCCGTGATACGATACACTCTATCACACATAAACCTCCTTATATCTTCCTCAAAACAGCCACCATACCTACCTATTATGGCAATTCCATAGCCATTCCAAGATATATTGCCATGCAACTTTCCACCGTTCCGTTTATCATCATCATGACATACATTACTTTTGTCATATTGCCATTGCATGATCATGTAGTAGACATCGTATTTGTGGAAAAGTCACCATGCATTAATTTTTATACATGTCACTCTTGATTCATTGCACCATCCCGGTACACCGCCGGAGGCATTCATATAGAGTCATATCTTGTTCTAGTTTTGAGTTGTAATTCATATGTTGCAATCAATAGAAGTGTGATGATCATCATTATTAGAGCATTGCCCAAAGAAAAAAAAGAAAAAAAGAAAAAAAAGAAGAAAAGCCAAAAAAAGAGGCCCAAAGAAAAAAAAGAAAAAAAGAAAATAAATAAAAAGGGCAATGCTACTATCTCTTTTTCCACACTTGTGCTTCAAAGTAGCACCATGTTTTTCATATAGTGAGTCTCATATGTTGTCACTTTCATATACTAGTGGGAATTTTTCATTATGGAACTTGGCTTGTATATTCCTACGATGGGCTTCCTCAAATGCCCTAGGTCTTCGTGAGCAAGCAAGTTGGATGCACACCTACTAGTTTTTTTTTGTTGAGCATTCATTTGTAGCTCTAGTGCATCTGTTGCATGGCAATCCCTATTCCTCATGTTGACATCAATTGATGGGCATCTACATAGCCTGTTGATTATCCTCGTCAATGTGAGACTTTATCCTTTTTGTCTTCTACACACAATCCCCATCATCATATTCTATTCCACCCATAGTGCTATATCCATGGCTCACGCTCATGTATTGCGTGAAGGTTGAAAAAGTTTGAGATTATTTAAGTATGAAACAATTGCTTGGCTTGTCATCGGGGGTATAGAAGTTGGGAACATCTTTGTGTGACGAAAATGAAACATAGCCTAACTATATGATTTTGTCGGGATGAACTTTCTTTTGCCATGTTATTTTGAGAAGACATGATTACCTTGATTAGTATGCTTGAAGTGTTACTATTTCTTATGTCAATATGAACTTTTATTTTGAATCATTTGGATTTGAACATTCATGCCACAATAAAGTGAAAGTACTTTGAGAATCATGCTAGGTAGCATTCCACATCAAAAATTCTGTTTTTATCATTTACCAACTTGAGGACAAGCAGGAATTAAGCTTGGGGATGCTTGATACGTCTCCAACGTATCTATATTTTTTTATTGTTTCATGCTATTATATTACTTTTTTGAATGATTATGGGCTTTATTATACACTTTTATATTACTTTTGGGACTAACCTATTAACCGGAGGCCCAGCCCATATTGTTGTTTTATTGCCTGTTTCAGTATTTCGAAGAAAAGGAATATCAAACGGAGTCCAAACGGAATGAAACCTTCGGCAACGTGATTTTTTTGGAAGAATATCATCCTGGAGACGTGGAGTTCAAGTCAAAAGATACTCGAGGACTCCACGAGATAGGAGGGCCCCCCCTCTAGGGCGCGCCCCCTGTCTCGTGGGCCCCTCGAGCACCTCCCGACCGACTTCTTTTGCCTATATATTCCCCCGTACCCTAAAAACATCGAATATCAAGATAGATCGGGAGTTTCGCCGCCGCAAGCCTCTGTAGCCACAAAAAACCTCTCGGGAGTCCGTTCCGGCACCCTGCAGGAGGGGGATTCCATCACCGGTGGCCATCTTCATCATCCCGGCGCTCTCCATGACGAGGAGGGAGTAGTTCACCCTCGAGGCTGAGGGTATGTACCAGTAGCTATGTGTTTGATCTCTCTCTCTCTCGTGTTCTCTCTCGTGTTCCCTCTATGGCACGATCTTGATGTATCCCGAGCTTTGCTATTGTAGTTGGACTTTATGATGTTTCTCCCCCTCTACTCTCTTGTGATGAATTGAGTTTCCCCTTTGAAGTTATCTTATCGGATTGAGTCTTTTATGAGAACACTTGATGTATGTCTTGTCGTGCTTATCTGTGGTGACAATGGGATATCATGTGCCTCTTGATATATGTTTTGGTGACCAACTTGCAGTAGGAGGGACGACCGGGGGAAGGGAGGGTGGGAGGGGGAGGGGGAGGTCAGTGCATATCCGGCGGGCTCGAGCTGCCATGGCTCGTGCGGACAGAAAGAGAGAGAGAGAGAGAAAGAGAGAGAGACTAGAGGAGAGGGGGAGAAGAAAGAGAAGAGGAAGGAAGAGATAACTGACATGTGGGCCCCGCATGTCAGTTAACAGTTAAACAAACGGTCAAATAGACGGTTCGTTTAGATGTGGGCCTGACCTGTCATAAACAGGTTTATTTTCTTAGCAACGGACAATTTGGGTTTTTTGAGGCAGCCGACGCCGGCCGGTTTTGGTAGTTATTAGTCACAAACAAATTTTTGATAGTTTTTTGAAACCCTAACGCAAAAAGTGGTAGTTTTATGCTATTAACTCGGCTATATTAGTGCTCACATTTGTTCAATAGTCTTGTCGTCTGATATTTTTTTGGAATTCTAGTGTGCTACAGCTCAAAATTTTGAATGTTGGTTAAATAAATTTTTCTACGCTGTGTTAACTGAATTTTGTGACACTTGCTTTTTTTACTGGGATTTTGTGACACTTGTTGTAGAGTTAACTGAATGTGTTTACAACATTGAATTGTGCAGTACAGTTAACTAAATATTTAATGCGTGATAGTGTGAGTAGTTAAGTATTTTGTATGTACATTTCATCATGAATTTTCTTAACCCTAAAGGCATGGCCAATGCATAGCCCAGGGTGATGCCTCACATGTCATGTAGGATTGGTTGTCAGAAAAAGTAGGTTTAGGTAGGGAAGCGGGATCCTCTACAGGAGGCGGGTGGTCGGAGAGAGAAAATGTGGTTCGGTGCATAAAGTTGAAAAAGTTGAAGTGAAAAGTAGGTATGCATGTGTAGTGAGAGTCCACTTTACATTATTTGATGATGCCCACTAGTAGTAGCTCGCATTGGGGAGAAAAAATCAATATAAATACTTGAAGCTACTTTGCATATGTATCCATATGCCACCATTGTACATGTCTAATGATACCACACCCATAAACCAACAGCTGAAAAAAATGATCAACGGAATCATCTTTCTATAAGACGAGCGTCATGGGCATGAATTTTGCATTGATGATGTCAGTGGACGCCCCGGAGTTTCATCATGATCGTGATGTTTGGTCCTGCAACCGATTGAGGATGACGCCCCGGAGTGACATGCTAGACCAAATAACCAAAATTGACCCGATGATAAGGGCTTGGGCTTTCCATAATAGGAGATGGTTATGTACTCTCTCCTTCCGAAAATGTTTGTCTCTCAAATGAATGTATCTAGCATCAAGTTAGTATTAGATACATCCATTTAAAAAATAAATTTTGAACAAACTTTTTCGGACAGATGGAGTAGCATGTAGGCCCCAAAGGCACAACTGTGAAGGAGCTCCAACCACATGTGTGACTCTTGCACTCCACCTGGACAAAGATGAACAAAATCCAATAAACACGATATGAAACTTTGTCCAAATTTATCCAGTTCAATTTTGTTCAGTTATCCGTTTCAAGATATAGGATTGTCTTAGGTTTCTAACTTAACATTCAAAAGGGAGTTAAATACATTAAAGTGTCCTAACTTATCTGACGCGGTCAGTTTGATGCTTAAACTTGAAAAATACACAAAAGTGGAGTCGTAACTTGTCTGGGCGTTCAAATACAGTGCCTCTGAACGTATGTGCCGTATCAAGTGCCCGCATGGCATGCCAGTGTGTCGCAGGGCCACATGTCAGTGGTTGCACATGCTGGACGCACACTGTGAGCTACGCATGTTTTTTTTACAGTAATGCCCCTGGATTTTAATTAATTCTTGCAAAAAATACCCTTCGATTTTAATTAATACTCGCAAAAAATACGAGGAAGTGAGCGTGCAGGGAATTCGAACATGACATCCTCGTCGCCTGACAATCGAGCGGACCAGGCGGCCACAGTCTGGTTTGCGCTTAATTATCAGCAAGCAGTTCATATAGATGATTGCACGTATCGCTCTGCATATGCTTTTGTTGGAGTAATTTTATTTTTATTTATTTACAAGTTACTATCTTGTTTTTCTTCGAGTGAAGTTTCTGTCTAGTTTTCATGATACATATTTTTTTCCATATGAAAAAATAAAATAATTATCAAAATGAAATTTTGTTTATTTTATATCTCTATTCTATTTCCATTATTGTGTACTTTGAAGAGATAAACATGAACTATTTCTAAAATTGATGTGGAATTAAAAAGTTGGATGTATATTGAAAACATAGTGAGCAGTATTTGAAATGCACGTTCACGTTCATGTTCATTTTCACTTCCATATTATTTTAGAAAATGCTCACCATGTTTTTTGAAAATGTTGAATGCGTATTAAAATAATATTGTGTAATATTATTCTTAAATTTCTACAAACACGCTTAACATGTTAGTACGTTTCTATAATTTATTATTGTCACACAATAATATGTAATACACTTTGAACATTTTTTTAAATACAATCTTGTCAATTTTAAATAATTGTGCATTTGAAAAATAGAATGAAGATACACAATAATTGTTCGTGCTTATAGTCCTCAATGAGGATACATAAATTTACAATAAGTTTTAATATACGTTCAACTTTTTATGTCCACCTAAATTTTAAAAAATATCATGTTTATCTCTTCAAGGTACACAATAGTGAAAATAGAATAAAGATATAAAATAAATAATAATTTCATATTAATAATTATTTTATTTTATTCATATGGGAAAATTTATGTATCATGAAAATTAAACAGAAACTTCACTTGAAAAAAAAAACCGAAGCATTACTTCAAAAAAACTATAGAAAACATGTGCAAAGCGATACACGGAATCGTGCATATAAGTTGCTCGCTAGCAGTTAAATGTAAACCAAAGTGTGGCCTCTTGGTCCGCTTGTTTGTTAGGCAACCAACAGGTGCGTGGTTTGAATTCCCTTCATGCCAACTTGTGTTTATATTTTTATGAGAACGAGTACAGATGCGTTCCTGTAAGAAAAAAAAATAGTGTGCGTGTAGGGCCCATAACGATTTTTTCCAAGAATTAACTAAAGTCCATGGGCATCTTTGTAAAAAAAACTACACGCACAGCTCACAACGCGCCGGCAGCCACTGACATGTGGCCCAGCGACACGCTGGCATGCAGGGGCGGATCCAAAACAAAAATGACCCATTCCTTTCTATAAGGTGTGTTTTTTTAAGTCAAATGAGTGCATGTTTGACCGTGTTTTTGGAAAATATGTCAATATCCACAGTACGGAATTTATATCATTTGATCCTTCAAGAAATATAGTTTCATATTTTATCTACTAGGTTTTGCAGATGTTGTTATTTTATTCTATAATCTTGGTCAAATATTTGAATGGTTGACTTGCACGGAAATCAGTACACCTTATATTCTGAAACAAAAAATATCATACCCAACAACACAAATTATATGGCAGTGAGATTTCTTACCAAAATGAAGTGGTTCATGTGATGGGCTAGCTATATCATATTTTGCCGAGGACTTCATTTTTTAAGAAACCTTTCCATAAATTCTCTTGTTAACAGTTATTATTATGTTAGCAAAAATGTATGAGTTACATTATTTGTGTTTGCATATGCAAGAATAGAAACAATAAACAAAACATTTTTTTGGTGAGAAATAAACAAAACATATTGATTGAACAATACGATTGGGGAGTTAAACTTACTCGACATTGTGCTTTGCCGTTCTTGCTGAAATAATCCTCCCCTGTTAGATGTTAATCACAGTGAATTGTTCTCAATTATAATACCTTTATATTTTAAAACCCTGGCCATACAATTTAAAAACAAAAATTAAAAAAATATTCCTACACACAGTTTAGATTTCAGATTTGAGAGAGATCGACAATTACCAAGTGCAGAGTTGAGATGTACCTTAAATTTCCAACAAGGGTTGAGGCGGCCGGCTAGCGATGCTTGAACATTTCAGTGGACAACCAGGACGGACCAGCGACTGGCCGCACCGGCGACTGGCAGCGCCGCGGCGGAGAAGGGCCGTGGCGGAGAAGCCGAGCTGAAGAGTAACAGAATCGGAAAAAAAAACAAAATAGGTTCACGTATAGGCGTTAGGGCTGCAAGAAAAGCTCGAGGCTCGTGAGCCGCTCGAGATCGACTCGTTTTTTGACTCGACTCTAAATTGACTCGAAAAGAAATAAGATGAGTTTGAACACTTTATGTAGCTCGACCGAGAAACGAGCTGATCTTGAGCCAATGTTGGCTCGCTCGATAGCTCGACAGAATATCATTATGTTAAATGATCGTGCCATATATTAAATGGAAATAAGATAATTTATTACCATATATACTGTCCATATTTTTTCTCCATTTTATTCACCAACGAACATGGGAACTTAATTAAGTGCAGAGAAGATTTAGGCCTAATTATGGCACGTGGTCAACTGTGTGTTAAATATTCTATATTTTTGGCAAAGATTCATAGCATATTCATCTTATTTTTTTTGTTTTTCATCCATAGATTTATAATTTTTACCCAAACATTTAGCTCGAAACTAACTCGAGATTGACTCGAGATCGTTACAAGCTGAGTATGAGTCATGTTCTACAACTCGATCATGAGCTTCACTTAGTTTGAGCTCGCTTGAATTTTCATATGAGTTGAGCTGAGCCAACTCCAACTCGCTCGAGCTCGACTCGTTTGCAGCCCTAATAGGCGTATTGGGGATCAATTAATTAGATCGATAGCTTTTCTCAACAGGCACGCGTACAGGGATTGATTAATGGATCGATTAGGAGTGGGCATTTACCTAGATGGGCTGCTACGCCTGGCTTGTGTTTGTGTATCGGTGGGCTGGCCGGTGTCCATGTCAAAAAGTTACCGGTGTCCAGCCTAAAAATTTGTATCACGTATAAGGTAAACACGAGTGTTACCCGGTGCCGGTGACACCGGAAGAGATAACATGGCTCCGCCCCTGTTGGCATGTCATACGGGTACTTGATACGGTGGTATACGCCCAGAGGCACCATATTTGAACGGTTATACATGTTACAACACCGCTTTTATGTATTTCAAGTTTAGGCACTAAACTGACCGCGATGGACTAGTTAGGAAACCTATAGTGTATTTAACTCTTCAAAAGGCATATTTTGAAGACTACCGATTCCTCTGATATGGGTAGTTTACGCACTTGTGCCCAAAGGCAAGTTCAGAATGAAACCTACCAGCCATTTTTTTATATTGTATTGTATCAGTGATTTGTTCTACTACCTCCGTCTCGGTGTATAAGTTATTCGCATAGTTCTAGGTAGATAATTTAATTATCTAAATGTGTTATATGTGACAAAAATATATATTTAGAAACTATATCCGTGTGGAAATCTAGTGATATTACTTTCCATGACATATAACACATATTTAATTTCTTAAATCGATGACCTAGAACTACGCGAATGACTTATACATCGAGAGAGAGGGAGTACCACGGTTCGTGACTTGTCCCCATTGCACTGTTCCAGCAACACACATTTGACACAGGTTCTACTAGGCCAGTCTGGCAGCACATTCTTTTTATAAAGAAAAGATCATAGCAATCCAAAATCTTGGACAATGAATACTACTCCAGTTTGTCACAAAAGAGGTTGATAAATTTACAAACTATGATCAAGTTTGTAGACAAAAACATGTATTTGGAACATTTCCTTCATTCCATAATGTAGTGCATATAGATTGTTTCAAAAGTCAATTTATAAACTATGATCAAGTTTGTAGAAAAAAAATCTACATCCAAATACCCAATACATATCATGTGATACATCATGAGACATATTTTCATATTGCATATATATTTGGTACTGTAGATATAAATAATTTGTATAGAGATTTGATCAGCATTTGTAAAGTTTGAATTTTTACAAAATCCATATAGACTACATTATACTAGAACGGAGGAAGTGCCATGGTTTATGAAATTGCGGTATTTGTCGATGTTGAACACATTAAATTATTTAAACTGCGGTTTCTGAATAAACCATGTTACTTTCCAAAGAAAACTGGGCTAGTGCACATAACCTAATTTTTGAAAGTAGTACATTAGAGATACAACTCATTTATCAGATCTTTTTCCTCCTCCACATGAAAAGCTCTTCTTCTCCCATCGGCGCTGTCGGGACCCCGATTCTAAGTCACCCTGATCTAGCACGTAACACATCATATCACTTTGTGGCCTCACGCACGGTATTCCTACGGCTGCAGCCTTACCTTAGCCGGGACCGTTTGCGCCTTTTGGATCACGTATATGATTGTGTCGCTAGCATCCATATGACAGAGAATCCGGGCTGACATGACTAGTCGTAAACCCAAAGTGGCACAAACTTACAGGAACAGGCATACGTAACCCAGCAATGAACATGTCGTCATCAACGTATTAACCCAAGTCGTAGAAAGCTACAAGGACTTAAAGGAACAATGCGTGACATTTTCTCGAAGGGACAGACACAGAAATAAAGAAGGATACATGCCGGCCAACCTAAGTGTTCCAGAGCAGTAGCAAACTATCATGGCTCAATGGAAGCACTAGTAGACATTTCCCCATAAGGAAGGCTACCAAGAATAAACAACTAGGTGTCGGACCCCACACATAGCAATACACGTTACACGTACGCATAACATGCATGATATGTGTATATACAACATGGCATCACAATATAACTCAACAACTCATATAGGTAAAGGCTCAGAAGAGCCATCATAGCATTTATTACAAACAGGGGTCACCTAACCCAACAAACAGAGCATACAAGCAACGGAAGTATAACATGTCTGAGTACAGACAACTGCTAAAGAGAAAAACTAGGAAGCTTGACTATCAGGCCCAGCCCTGAGGGGGGGGGGGCAGGGGGGGCGGCCGCCCCGGGTCCCCACATTTCAGGGGGCCCTCCCCAGGTGTGTGTATGTAGCGCGTACACCTGGGGAGGGGGTGTATGTACGTAGCGCATAAACTATATTGGCTGTGGCGAACCAACCTATGGTTGGATGGTTAGAGGGACTGTGGTATCCCCTGCCCACCAGGGTTCAAATCTTAGTGCTCGCATTTATTCCTGAATTTATTTCAGAATTTCCGGCGATGCGCATTCAGTGAGAGGAGACGTTCCCGTCGACGACGAAGGTGCCTACGGTGACTTCGTAAATTTCAAGATGATATGTCCGCTCAGTCTTTCGGAGGTGCTCATAGGGATAGGATATGCGTGTGTGCGTACATAGGGGTGAGTGTATGCGCGTGTATATGAGCGCTTGTGTCCGATGTTTCAAAAGAAAAACTATATGGGCCGTGGCTTAGCGGGGTAATCAGGCGTGAATGAGGGCGAACATAGCAGTTATTCCTATTCCATCTCCTAGCAATCCCCAGATCCTACGACCACTTTGTTCGCGATAATAAGCATGCAATTACGTTGCTTCTCTCTTATAATTTCCTTTCTAAGGTCTTGTACAATGGAAGGTGTTTAGGGGAGGTGCTTAGAGAAATAAATCAGGCTTTTCTTAAACGTCGATGCTTATTTGTACAAGATAGGCGCTTAACTAAGCGTCTCTTCTATAAAAATAGGCATCGGTGTTTCAGAAAAACCTGATTTATTTTTCTAAGCACCTCTCATTGTACAAGGCCTAATCTATCGCCAGTTCGCCATCTCGCGGATGCCGATCTCTACTGCCGGGCGCCCCGATCGCAAGATGCAGTCAGTACACGCCGCCGCTTTCTTTCCCACCTTTCAGGTGCTGGCATGCACACAGACATTGCCGATTCGCCTAGAGCTAGTCGCTAGAGCGAGACGTGAGTCCACATCGTGGCATGGGCTCATCGCTGAACAATCCAATCCATCCAAGGTACTGTATATTATACTATTCTCTAATCCCTACACGTTTACTACTAAATTAAGTAATTACTCCTTTGCATACATCGTGCATAGCTGGCCTTTGATGCCATCATTTATTTGTTTCCAACATGGTGGAAGAAGATATAATATGTAGATGAGTTGATACATCAGAGAGGCGCTCATCAAGAGTAATATGCTTCGTTGACCCCGCAAAAAAAATATGCTTCGTTGATTCCAGATGGTGAATTGGCAATTTTGTGGAGGAAGAGGATCAAATTGATGGGAATTTTGAATCATAACAAGAAGAAAATGTTGACATCAATTTAGGTGAATAAAATGTAAGTGGCCCTGATAGTACAATTATTTCAACAGCTAGTGTTGATGAACATCCTGTTGTGCTTTTTTGGTTCTAAATTAAAGATTATAAATTCACTTCGTTATATGGTGTACTATGTGATTTTCAAGCATGTCACCGAAGTCATCTTTTATCCTAATGCCTCTATTGCTTATCATCTTATTTACAGGCATATAACTGTCGCAATGGCTGAAAGAAGCTTTGAAAAGATATAATTATTGAAGAACTATTTGAGACAATGACTCGAGAGAGTTTAAATGGTTTGGCAAAGTTATGCCTTGAGAAAAAAATATTGGATTAGATTTACATGGACCCCGTCATAAGTAACTTTGCATGGAGGATTGATTTTTTTAAAAGGTAACATATATAATTATTCATATGTATATTCTTTTTGATGCATTTAAGTGTTTATCGTAACATTTGATATATGCATTTATCCATTATTATTACTATATTTTTTGTACTAAGGGCCCCTAGTTTTGGTTTCGCCCCGGGCCCCCAAAACCTTAGGACCGGCCCTGCTGACTATTGATGTCTACTACACAACCTTCTTCTTGTAGACGTTGTTGGGCCTGCAAATGCACAAGTTTGTAGGACAGTAGCAAATTTCCCTCAAGTGGATGACCTAAGGTTTATCAATCCGTAGGAGGCGTAGGATGAAGATGGTCTCTCTCAAACAACCCTGCAACCAAGTAAAAAAAGTCTCTTGTTTCCCCAACACACCTAATACAATGGTAAATTATATAGGTGCACTAGTTCGGCGAAGAGATGAATATACAAGTGCAAAATAGATAGTAGATATAGGTTTTTGTAATTTGAAATAATAAAAACAGCAAGGTAGCGAGCGGTAAAAGTGAGCGTAAATGATATTGCAATGATAGGAAACAAGGCCTAGGGTTCGTACTTTCACTAGTGCAAAATCTCTCAACAATAATAACATAGATAGATCATATAATAAGCCCTTAACATGCAACAAAGAGTCACTCCAAAACCACTAATAGCGGAGAGCAAACATAGAGATTATGGTAGGGTACGAAACCACCTCAAAGTTATTCGTTTGGATCGATCTATAAAAGAGTTCATACTAGAATAACACCTGAAGACACAAATCAACCAAAACCCTAATGTCTCCTAGATACTCCATTGTCACCTCAAGTATCCGTGGGCATGATTATACGATATGCATCACACAATCTCAGATTTATCCAACCAACATAAAAGTACTTCAAAGAGTGCCCCAAAGCTACTACCGGAGAGTCAAGAACGCGTGCCAACCCCTAGGCATTGGTTCATGGGTGGAACCAGCAAGTTGGTCACCAAAACATACATCAAGTGGCACATGATATCCCATTTTCACCACAGATAATCACGGTAAGACATACATCTAGTGTTCATAAAAAGACTCAATCCGATAAGATAACTTTAAAGGGAAAACTCAATTCATTACAAGAGAGTAGAGGGGGAGAAACATCATAAGATCCAACTACAATAGCAAAGCTCGGGATACATCAAGATCGTGCCATAGAGGAACACGAGAGAGAGAGATCAAACACATAACTACTGGTACATACCCTCAGCCCCGAGGGTGAACTACTCCCTCCTCGTCATGGATAGCGCCGGGATGATGAAGATGGCCTCCGGTGATGGGATCCCCCTCCGGCAGGGTGCCGGAACAGGGTCCCGATTGGTTTTTGGTGGCTACAGAGGCTTGCGGCGGCGGAACTCCCGATCTATCTTCTGTTCTGGAAGTTTTAGGGTACGTAGGTATATATGGGTGCAGGGGGTACGTCGGTGGACCTCCGGGGTGCTCACGAGGTAGGGGGACGCGCCCAGGGGGGCGCCCCCTACCCTCGTGGGCAGCCCGGGACTCCCCTGGCGTGCACTCCAAGCCCATCAGGTTGGTTTCCTTTCAAAATTAACTTCTCCAGTTGATTTCGTTTCGTTTTGACTCCGTCTGATATTCCTTTTCCTCGAAACACTGAAATAGGCATAAAACAGCAAATCTGGGTTGGGCCTCCGGTTAATAGGTTAGTCCTAAAAATAATATAAAAGTGGATAATAAAGCCCAATATTGTCTAAAACAGTAGATAAAGTAGCATGGAGCAATCAAAAATTATAGATACGTTAGAGATGTATCAACTATCTACAAGACCCTCCCAAGGGTACAAGATCATAGTTGAGGTAACAAGCTAATCGTCGAAATCCACGCGGAACTACTAGTGAGACCGAAGTCTCCTCTGCGAAACATAAATTAAGCAAATGTGAGTATAAATGTACCTAGCAAGACTTACATCAGAACTAGCTACATATGCATCAGTATGAACAAGGGGGTTGTGGGGTTTAACTGCAACAAGCCAACTTTGACTGTGGCTATCCTGAACTACGACTGCAAGTAATTCCTTTGAGGTGGCGCACACGAGTCCACATTTTCACCATATCAATACACCACTATGGATACGCTCCCGTCTCCCTACGGGAAAGCCATCCATAGCACTCACGCTTATGTTGCGCATTTTAGAGTATCCACTTCAAGTTATCTATGAACCATATAAACGTTCCAAGTAGTCCATATCCACGGACGTGGCTATTCGAATAGATCATATTACCCTGCAGGGGTGTACTTCTTCACACACGCTCTCACCACTTATCGTCGTTTACACGACATGTACTCGGCAACCTTCAAGTGGAAGCCCAGCGAGGGTGTCGGCCACGACCTGACTAACCACACGAGACTCTAGTCCAGGTTTATCACCTATTCGAGTTCCATTCGCAAGGAAGTCCGTCCAAGGTTTCCACTACGGCCCCAAACGATGTGAGCAGGGTTCCCAAGCCCACCATCCGGGTGTCACTTGATACTACGTGCCACTGTGCCTAGTCTGTCCCAAGCCTACCTAGTCGGGTGCCACTTGGTAGACTACTAACACAACCTACAAACACCGGAAACTAGTTGCAGCTCCTGGACAGTGATCAAGGCGATTAATAAGTCGACAGAGCTTGGAGTGCCTGGAGCCCAATGTGTGGTAGTAACTGTCTTGGATCACAAACACAGAACTTAGTTTCTGAGAACGGTTTCAATGAGACAATATGCTGTTGATTGAGCTAATGTAACTAGCAACTAGATTACATGAAGTTGGTTTGAACCAAGGATTCAAATTCAAACTCCATATGTGATTATTCAAATATCATTTAATTGATTTGACCTAATCGGCAGGTTTAAGTTGTTCAAATATGAATGGAAATGCCATAAATGGATACTTTGGATTTTTGGGATAATTTTTAATATATAAATCATTTTCATCTGAGTTATAGTTTAATTTCTATGAATTTTTTAAGTTTAAAGTATTTTTTGGAATTTCCTAGATTATTTTGAATCCATAAAATGATTTACTGCATTAGCCTGACATCAGCATGACATCAGCAGGTTAACGGAGGTCACCCAGGTCAAACCTGACATGTGGGACCCGCTGGTCAGTGACACAGGGGTTAACTAGGTTAGTATTAACACTAACTACAATTAGCAGGGGCTCTAGGCCCACTTGGAAGTGGCTCAAGGGGGTGATTGGCATGGTCATTTAGCAGCAAATGAGACTGCCATGTCAGCCCGCCGGCGTTTAGCCGTCGGCGACCATTTGTCGTGACGGACGTGCATCGGAAACACACTACAGCGGGCGGTTTTGCGTGCGGGTTAGTGCGTCGGGGAGCTGGTGGTGCGGAGTTTCCGTTGGTGGCCTCGGGGCAACCGGGGATGGACGTAATCGAGCACCGTGACGAGGTCAGGCGGCGGAGGAGCTCCGGGTTTGAGGCAGGCGGCGCTACGGGGCACGGCAAGAGCAGCCGAGGGCTCCACGGGCTCCTGGGATCACGAGGAGAACACCGAGGCAACGAGAACAAGTGGAGGAGCCCGAGGGTACGGAGCTCACCGGCCATGGCGGCGGCCGGAGCTCAGAGCTCTCGGGGGCAGCACTAGAGCATTGGCATGAGGAAGGGGGGAGAGTGGAAACTAAGGTGAGCTCACAAAGGGTCTTCTGGTGCAGACGGAGGGCTCAGGGAGGCCCTCTTCGGCGCGAATTGACGGCGGTGATCCACGGTTGCTGGCGAGGAAGACGATGATGCTGATGATGATGAAGTGCGCCCGGGCTTCTGACCTTAAGCATGCAGACGAGGACGAGCT
The DNA here is from genome assembly GCF_018294505.1 of Triticum aestivum. Lineage (NCBI taxonomy): Eukaryota > Viridiplantae > Streptophyta > Magnoliopsida > Poales > Poaceae > Triticum > Triticum aestivum. The sequence goes on along the minus strand of NC_057801.1, from coordinate 587,937,050 downwards.
TCCCTCAGCGTCTAGACACGGCTGCGGGGCCTAGTGTGTGCGGTGGCTACGACGGCGAGCAGTGGCGCACTCGGGTGCGCTCGGTGGCGCGAGGAAGCGAGGGCAGAGGAGGGGGAGAGGCTGCGGGTGCGAGAGAGAGAGAGAGAGAGGTTAGGAGGGTGCGTGGCGTCGCCCATTGTGTTAGAGAGGGAGGCAACCAGGCAGGAGGTGGGCAGTCGCGACATCGGCGCTCGCCACCGAGCTGCTTCGTGCGCTGACACGAGGAAGAAGACAGACATGCCCCTGGTGGACTAGGCCGCCTTTTCCACTGGGCCAGGTAAGTCAGGATGAGTTTCTGCTCTGTTTTACTTTTCTGTTTTGTTTTCTTTTATTTATTTATTTGCGAGTGTTTAAATTCAAAATAGATTCAAAGTCATGTCAAATCTTTCTGAAATATTTTATGTTGCGGATATGGACCTAGCCACGTACCCATAAACTATTTGAGGAGTATTTGAAGATATATTCTAGCTATATGAATATAAATTCAAATTCAAATACAATATGATTTAAATTCAGTGCCCAACATTATTCTTTAAAAATGTTCATTATTTTTGGTTTTGATTAAAACCATTTCGAAAAATATCAAACATCAATGAAGAGCCTTTTGGGTTCATTGAATGCAATTTTTAGGTTTCTTTGCCCTTCTTTTAATTATAATTTTGAGGCTTTGAGATTTTCTCAGTTCAACTTTCAGAATTTAGACATGATGCATGGATACAATGCCACTAATTACAAGCATTATTCTAGAGCTGTGTCAGACGCCGCCGTCGGTCCGTCCCATCTCCGACGGCCTCTATCCCATGGAGGTGCGGAGTATCTCGACCTCTCGCCGGCGGGAGGGACCCAGTTCTCGTTCTTGCTAGAGTCAGCGTCTTGGTTGGGGCCATGTGGCGACAGCGGCGATGTCTCTTAGTAGGAATAATGTCTCCTACATTCTATCCCCGCATCGATGGTGCGTCTAGCATCGTCGGATGGTGTGTGAAGGTTTGTCTCCGTCGGATCTTGCGGGATTCGGTCGGTGCTGGTCTTCGGTGGATCTATTTGGATCTGGTCTTCGTTTAGGTGCTTAGAGGTTTGATCCTTCCGATCTATGACTTTCTTCATTGGCGATGATTGGTACTTTGGTGCGCTGGTCCTGTAGGATCTTAGCACGACAACTTTCCGATAGTCTACTATAACAAGGTTTGCCCAGTTCCGGTGAGGAAGGGGCGATGACGACGGCGCGCCTTCGGTTCGCTCCAATGTTTGTAGTCATTGTTGATTGTCTTCGGTTCGCTCCAATGTTTGTAGTCATTGTTGATTGTCCACGAACATGGTTGCAATTTTTATTGCGCCTGTTATTCTTTTAGTGTCATAATTGAAGATGGACAGATTGGAAGTTTCAAGGAAAAAAGTACATTACATTAAAAAAAGTACAGTGTATTATAAAGTGTGGGTGATAGAGATCACGCGTGGAGCATTCCAAAAATAGCATACTGACTATGATAGTAATCTAGGTAAACAAAGGTGCATAACTAAAAACACAGCAGCCTGAAGGGAAACAGAGGAGAGTAAAACAAAGCCGGCAAAGCAGCAACAGAATATTAATGAACACAAACGAGATCAGAGCACGCAAAGATGGTACTCTCCAGAAATAAGTACTCCTCTGATCAGAGGCTGCCGCCCATTTCATCCTCTGATCTACATCGAATGATCTAGCTAGCTACGTGCCGCACTGCTGATGGTACAGCCCTCTGCTGAGAATCCATGGAAAATTGACCACACGGTAGCGGACCAACCACGCTCACTGGGCGACATGGCCGTCCTCGCCGCTGCTACCCCCCGACGCGTCGTCGGAGTCGGGGTCGCCGTCGTGCTCGCCTTCACTTGAGGTAAGATGCGCGAGCCAGCAGTTGCCGTGGACGTGGCCGCTGACGCAGACGTAGTACTCGAGCCGGCCCTCATCCGAGCCCATCCGGCGCGACGCGCCGCGCGGCACGAGGTTCGCGGCGACCATGTTCCAGACGCGCGCGCCGCAGTAGGGGCAGCGCACGCGCGGGTCGAGCTCGGCCTGGCGGCCCAGCAGGCAGGCCCGCGTCCGCGACCGAATGAACCACCGGAACACCCCGCGGTAGGCGCCGAGGTCGTCGTCCGCGCCGGGCACCGCGTGCTCGCACGGGTCGGACACGTACAGCATGTCGCTCCTGCACCGCCGCGACAGGAAGCTCCGCCCCGAGGTCTTGGAGAAGCGCGACACCCGCGTGAGGTGCCCCGGCACCGCCACGGCCGTCCCCGCGGCGCCGCAGCAGAAGGAGAGCAGCTTCGCCAGCGCCGGCCAGCCGCCGCCAATGCGCCCCGGTGGCGGCGGGGCCGCGCCGACTCCGACCGCCGCGGCTGCCGTGAGCGACGCCACCATCCGCGGGGCGCGCGAGATGCAGAGCTCCCGCCAGAGCACGCGCTCCGCGACGGCGCGGAGCCGGCGGTTGACGCTCGCCGCCGTGCAGAGCGCCTGCGGGTCCCAGTTGATGGAGCGGAACACCAGCGACAGCACCTGCTCGTCCAGGATGCCCGTGTTGACGCCGCTGTAGCGCGGGGACCCAATGCCGCCGTCGCCATCCCGGTAGCTCGCGCTGCCAATGCCACCCGTCCCGCCGCCGCCGCTCCACGCGCCGCGGAACTGCCGCGTGTTCCGCGCGCCCTCGCTCATCGATCGCACGGGTCGCTCCGCTCGTGGGCGTAACTTGGAACAGGCACGTAGCCAGTCCCAAACGAAACGGTAGTAGCGCTACTGGTGAGTGATGAGTAGCTAATGTGCATATGCGAGGACGGAGATGACAGACGGCGGCGGGCTCCCTCTATATAGACGCGCGGCGGGCGCTTTCGTGCGTGCTCCCCGGAAGGGGTGGTGTCGGGGCAGGATCGGACCGCCCGTGTCGTGTCGCCGTGTCACGGCTGCCCGTTGGACAATTGGACCACTGACGCTTCGAGACCCCCGTAATCTGTTGCTGGCCTCGCTAGCTGCATTGCAAAAGTCATCTTGCCAAACAATTTTCACCTCCTCCCAAAGATACGCTACAGGATAGCGCCACAGTAAAATAAGCACGCCTACTTCACGGAGTACTCTGGATCAACGCGTCCTCGTGCATTAGAGTAATCTTGTGCATCGATCAGGACCACCGACCCCCTGCCCAAACTCGGGTACTGTTCGGCACTACCTGACAATCATCTCGCCCTCACGACCAGCCCGTTGCCATTTCCATACGTGTCCGTCCATATTTTAGGGCCTGTCCGTATCAAAAGCTTGGATCGTTCACGCACGCTGCCGCGAGACAAGCGAGCGCACTACTTAATCCGTCGCCGCATTTCCTAATCCACCCACCTACGCCGGCTCTCCGGGAGCGCCACGAGGTGCACACGTGTCGCCCTGCAGCGCGTCCATCGCTGAAGAGGCGCCTCGCCGGCCGGCGCGTGGCCGTGGCCGGGGACGCGCGTCGGGCGTCCAGTCCAGGCGCAGCCGATCTCTCTTTCGAGCGCCTCGTGCGCGGCTGCCACTTTTATCGTTCTTTTTCGGCGGTGACCGCGGGCGCTTTTCCGGCGGGTCAGTCGTCAGGTGCCCTGTGCCGGGGATGGACACGGCGACGTCCGCTGCAGCGCCAGGTGTGGCGGGAAAAGTCCCCCCCGCGCGTGGTGTGGGATATTTCTGACTGGGTACGTGCCGCCGCGCTGTTGGGTGGATCACACGTGTCGGGGCCCGAGGGGGTTCCTGTACGGGAATCACGTACGTGGCCACCTCGTGGAGGGACGCTTGGGCCTTGACCGGCGCTAGAAAAGCGCTCTAGGCTTGTTCAGTCTCCTACGTGGTCAGTTCGTCAGCACTTTTAGTTAAGGGCGCACGTTGTCCCGAGCGCCGTTAACTACGCATCTGTTGTTGACACTGTCAGTAAACGATCTAGATGATACTATCTGAAAAGGCCAGTCATGCCAAGTCCTAGGGGAGAAATGTCTAGTGGCTACATCTCACATCGAAACAGTACGGGTGTTTCTATTTTTGAAAAAAGAAATTTGCCACAAAAATGACATATATTTTGCCTTGCAAAATGTATTAAGTTTGCCATTTTTTTTAGAGAGAAGGCTCTTGACTGGTCTTAAATCGAGACCCTTACAAAGTCAAACAAAAGCCACGAAGGGCAAGGTACGAAGGTAAGCGACTACAAAATGTTCGACTGATCGCGGAAAGAAACGAAGTATGGATACAAGTCAAGAAGCTGATAAACCGTGTCATGTATGATTTTGGGTCCAATTTCCCTTATTAACTGGACCAATTCTCTTCTTAATGCAATGCGGGAGCTCCCCGCCCTCTGACGAGATTCTGCCAAAAGAGGCCAATAAACGGCGACGCAACGCCGGCCGCAAGCCAAACAAGGGTGGTGGTCTCCCGAACACTCGGCCAAACAAGGATGGTGGTCTCCCGAACACGGGGATCAAGGGACGTCGCCCAACCGATGGTGTCCCCTATCGCGATCGACGAAGCTCAATGCATTTTGCCGATACCTTTAGGGCGAGGAGCTCTACGCTTCTTCTGTCCTTTGGTTTCGCCAGTAGCTTCTATAGCTGCAAGAAAGATGCCAATTTGTATAGCAGGTCAGCCGGATGTCGAAACAATTTCTTCTATGTCAAAGGTTTATTACTAGTGATCCATAGAGCCCATGCTAGTACCCCAAACCTAAGCCATGCCATCCTTCGGTCTCGCCCCGTTGTTCCTTGGATCAAGTGATGGAGGTCCGAGAACCCACTTGGGTTCCCACGGCCTCGCGGAGAGCACTCCAAGTAAAACGGGTGACAATACACCGGAAAAACAAATGATCACGGTTCTCCACCTCGCGGCATCAAATGCGCTTGCCGTCTCTTGGACTGTGCTTCTTTTGCACGTCGCCGCTAGTAATACGGCCACGAGACACTTTTTTTTTCAAACCGGGCATGACCCCTTTTCATTGCAAGCGAACGAAAATACAAAGTTCCGGGAAAACAACAGGAGGAAAGGAAAGAGGTGCAGCGAGTTCGGGCATTGCCAGGAAACCCATTGCGTTCGCCCGGCATCGAAACGAACGCCATGGGGCGAAAACCTGACAACACCATAATCCCACAACCTGAACTACTACAGTCTATTACAGCAAAAGCTCAACAGATGAGCCAAATATGAAACGGGTAGCAACAGGGGAACGCTAGTGGCAGCACTGAAATGCAGGCGAGATTGCAAGATCATTCTCCCTCGATCGGTCTTCTCGCCGCCTCGCACATCTTCATCATGCTCACAGTGCTAGACCTGACCATGGCCGCTCCGCTGCGCAGCTCCTTGACTCCATCGCCTTGCTGAAGACCTGCCCAATATATCAAAAAGGAACACATGGAAAACACAATCTCAAACGGCGCCTTGATCTGCTTTTTCTCAAATGTGGCTCGATTTCGAGCCAGCCAGATAGCCCAGCAAACAGCCGCGAGGCCAACCATATAGTATTTCTTCCCATAGGGAAGGAAAGTATGACACCAGGAGAAGTATTGCCAGTAATTATCAGGGCAGAGGTCAGTCCCTAGTGCCATTCCAACGCAGCGCCAGACCACTCTGGCCACCGGACAAGTGAAAAAACAAATGTCGGGAAGACTCAATATTGTCACAGAAGGAATATTTAGGATCCCCAGGCCATTTCCTCTCTTTCATAACTTGCCTAGTCAGAACAGCATCCTGAGATAACTGCCACAGGAAAATTTTGATCTTGAGGGGGATCTTGGCCTTGGCCACGAGACACTTGCCAAAGAAATATTTTTATTTTGGCACGCATTCGCGCCTGCCAAATCCCGACCAGATCGCATGGAGTAGCTAATTTGAATATTTCCTTATAGAGTGATCCCGTAGGGAACCCATTCCAAGCTTCTAACTTCGAAGAGACCTCGTCACGTCCATGAATAATTGGACGCCCTTTTAGCTTGACCCGCATGCCATCCCATTCTACTCCTTTAGTTGCCCCGAGCGACCTCCGGAAGCGCGGTTCCCATCTCTCATTTATCCACATGTCGACGACCTTGACGTTTAAATAAGAAAGGGTACGCCTCACACAAAGGTTGGTCGCCACACCATACATCGTGCTAGGAGGATGTTGCCTTTCCGTTTCTGACAAAAAAATCGTGCCTAACCTAAGGAGGTTTAGGACTTTCTTCACATCTTTAGCGAATTGGGGTAGCTTTACATTTGGTCGGAAATCCGTTCCCCTGTCGAAAAAATTTGCCATGTGAATGAGGATAAGAATTGCAATGCTAAATAGAGAAAATTGCCAAGTTAAAATGCAAACAATTGCCATGCACATGTGACTACAAGTGCCATGGACACTGATAACCCACAAGTATAGGGGATCATAACAGTTTTCGAGGGTAGAGTATTCAACCCAAATTTATAAATTCGACACAAGGGGAGCCAAAGAATATTTGAAGGTATTAGCGGCTGAGTTGTCAATTCACCTGGAGATTAATTATCTGCAACAAAATGATCAGTAGCAAAGTAGTTTGATACTTTTGATAGTAGTGACAGCAGCAACGGTAATAGTAACAGTGATAGCAGTCGTTTTGTAGCAAGTGTAACAGTGATGATAATAATAGTAACTTAGCAGAAACAATATAAGATAAATTCGTAGGCATTGGATCGATGACTTGTTGGGTGATATTCATCATGTGACAGTTATAACCTAGGGCGATACGGCACTAGCTCCGGTTCATCGATATAATGTAGGCATGTATTCCGTAAATAGTCATACGCGCTTTATTAAAAGAACTTGCATGACATCTTTTGTCCTGCCCTCCCGTGGCAGCGGGGTCCATATTGGAAACTAAGAGATATTAAGGCCTCATTTTAATAGAGAACCGGAACAAAGCATTAGCACATAGTGAATACATGAACTCCTCAAACTACGATCATCACCGAGAGTGGGCCCAGTTGTTGTCACTCCGGAGTTGTCGGATCATAACCATAGTAGGTGACTATAACTTGCAAGATCGGATCTAAAACATGGATATAATGATGAATTCATAAATTGTTCAGATCTGAGTTCATGGCACCCGGGCCCAAAGTGACAAGCATTAAGCATAGCAAAGTCCAACATCAATCTAAGAACATAGTGGATACTAGGGATCAAGCCCTAACAAAACTAACTCGATTACATGATGAATCTCATCCAACACCTCACCGACCAGCGAGCCTACAAAGGAATTACTCACTCTCGGTGGGGAGCATCATGGAATTGGCAATGGAGATGGGTTGGTGATGACGAAGAATGAATATCCCCCTCTCCGGAGCCCCAAACGGACTCCAGATCTGCCCTCCTAAGGAAGAACAGGGCTTGGCGGCGGCTCCATCTCGTGGATCGCGATAATTCTTTCTCCTTGATTTTTTAATGGAAATATGTGATTTTATAGTATCAGAGGGGGTCTTCAGTGGGGCCACTAGGTGGGTACAACCCACCTGGGCGCGCCAGGAGAGGGGGGCGTGCCCTGGTGGGTTGTGCCCAACCAGGGGCCCCTCTCCGGTGTGTCTTGGCTCCAGAAATTCTTATTATTGATATAAAAAATCCTCGCAAAGTTTCATTCCATTCCGAGAACTTTTATTTCTGCACAAAAACAACACGATGGTAGTTCTGCTAAAAACAGTGTCAGTCCGGGGTTAGTTTCATTCAAATCATGCATTTTAGAGTCCAAAACAAGAGGAAAAGCGTGAGAAAAAGTAGATACATTGGAGACGTATCAACTCCCCCAAGTTTAAACATTTGCTTGTCCTTAAGCAATTCAGTTGATAAACTGAAAGTGAGAAAGAAAAACTTTTATGAACTCTTTTGCTCTTGTTTGCATAAATAAGTTTAAAGAGCATCCAGGTTTTCAGCCAACATTATAACTAACCATGTCGACGATAACTCTTAAAGATTATAATGACTCATATCAATGACATAATCAGCTAGCGAGCAATAATAAGATATCTCAAACAGCAACACGTTGTCAAAACAACCATGATATAATATGACAATAGTGGTATCTCGCTAGCCCTTTCTGAGACCGCAAAATATAAACGCAGGGAACCTCCAAAGTTCAAGCAGCGACTAAACATTGTAATTCATGGTAGAAAAGATCCAGTCATGATGCACCCAACATTAGCTATACATAACGCATAAATCATGACAGATGTGCTCTACTCAATTTCTGGCGCTTGTTTTTAGAAGGTGATGACACAACATAAAAGTAAATAGAAAGTCCCTTCGCAGAGGGAAGCAGTGATTTGCAGAGGTGCCAGAGCTCAGCTTTTAAAACAGAGATAAATGATATTTTGAGACATGCACCCTTCTTATTCACTTCACGACCATTAGTTATCAACATCTTCCATGCTAAGCACGCTAGTGGCAGTTCTCAAGCGATAAAAGTAAATGTTTTGACTTCACTGGGAGTTTTTGTTTGATTATTTAAGAAATGAACTCTTTTTCATGTTTGCAATTTGGGATTGGGCATCCCTATTACAGCCCATTTTCTCGTGCGATGGCGAGTGAATAAACACTCAACCTGAGAATAACCCGCTTAGCATGGAAGATGAAGGAAAGTTGTTATTTATATTTTCTTATATCATGATAAATGTTTATTATTCATGCGAGAATTGTATTAACCGAAAACTTAGTACATGTGTGAATACATTGACAAAACAGAGTGTCCCTACTATGCCTCTACTTGACTAGCTCGTTAATCAAAGATGGTTATGTTTCCTGACCATAGACATGTATTGTGATTTGATGAATGGGAACACATCATTAGAGAATGATGTGATGGTCAAGACCCATCCGTTAGTTTAGCATTATTACCGTTGAGTTTTATTGCTATTGCTTTCTTCATGACTTATACATGTTCCTCTGACTATGAGATTATGCAACTCCCGAATACCGAAGGAACACCTTGTGTGCTATCAAACGTCACAACGTAACCGGGTGATTATAAAGATGCTCTACAGGTGTCTCCAAAGGTGTTTATTGGGTTGGCATAGATCGAGATTAGGATTTGTCACTCTGTGTATCGGAGAGGTATCTCTGGGCCCTCTCGGTAATGATCATCACTATAAGCCTTGCAAGAAATGTGACTAATGAGTTAGTTACAGTATGATGCATTACGGAACGAGTAAAGAGATTTGACAGTAACGAGATTGAACTAGGTATGATGATACCGACGATCGAATCTTGGGCAAGTAACATACCGATGACAAAGGGAACAACGTATGTTGTTATGCGGTTTGACTGATAAAGATCTTCGTACAATATGTAAGAGCCAATATGAGCATCCAGGTTCCGCTATTGGCTATTGACCGGAGATGTGTCTCGGTCATGTCTACATAGTTCTCGAACCCGTAGGGTCCGCACGCTTAACGTTCAATGACGATTTGTATTATGAGTTATGTGATTTGATGACCGAAGTTTGTTCGGAGTCCCGGATGAGATCACGTACATGACGAGGAGTCTCGAAATGGTCGAGAGGTAAAGATTCATACATTGGAAGGTTGCATATGGACTTCAGAATGGTTCCGTGTGATTCAGGCATTTTTCGGAGTACTGGGAGGTTACAGGAACCCCCCGGGGAAAGATATGGGCCTTATGGGCCATAGGAGGGAGGCTAACCGCCCCACAAGGGGCTGATGCGCCCCCCACAAGGGAGGAAGCCGAATTGGACTTGGGAAGGGGGCGCCACCCCCCTTTCCTTCTCCTACTCCCTTCCTTCCCCTTTTCCCCCTCTGGTAGAAGGAAAAAAGGGTTGGGGCCAAATCCTACTACGACCGGAGTCCTAGTAGGACTCCCCTCTCCCTGGCGCACCCCTTGTTGGCCGGCCTCCTCCTCCACTCCTTTATATACGGGGGCAGGGGGCACCCCAAAGGCACAACAGACAATTTTCTTAGCCGTGTGCGGTGCCCCCCTCCACAGTTACACACCTCGGTCATATCGTCGTAGTGCTTAGGAGAAGCCCTGCGCCAGTAACTTCATCATCACCGTCACCATGTCATCGTGCTGATGAAACTCTCTCTCGGCCTCAACTGGATCAAGAGTACGAGGGACATCACCGGATGAACGTGTGCAGATCGCGGAGGTGCCGTGCGTTCGGTACTTGGATCGGTTGGATCGCGAAGTCGTTCGACTACATCAACCGCGTTACTAAACGCTTCCGCTTTTGGTCTACGAGGGTATGTAGACACACTCTCCCCGCTCGTTGCTATGATTCTCCTAGATAGATCTTGCGTGATCATAGGATTTTTTTTGAAATACTACGTTCCCCAATAGAAGATACCGACCACCTCCTGTCGTTCCATGAACGATCCAGGCACACAAAAAGGATAATTTTTAGAAGTTTTTAGAGGTGGCACATGCAAATTTACTTAGGACGGCAGAGTAATACTGTATATAGGTAGGTATGGTGGACTCCTCTGGAATAACTTTGGGTTCAAGGTTTTTGATGTACAAGAAGAATTCCCACTTAGTATAGGCGAAGGCTAGCAATTAAGATTGAGAAGCGGCTAGCTAGAGAGCAACAACGATCATAACCATGCATTGTGCATAAGTAACATTGGACACTAGCATGAGTAGGATATGAACACCATGAACATAAATATCATAGATGCTTTGTTAGTTTTGATTCAACTACATGCATAAACATGTGCCAAGTCAAGCCACTCGAACATTCAGAGAAGGATACCATATCATCATACTACATCACAATCATTTTAACGCTATGTTGATATCCAAGATAAATCATTATCAACTCCCAGCTACTTATGCATGGCATGAGAAACTATAATATCTAATTGTCATTGCAAACATGTTTAATCATAACGGGCTGAAGCATGGGTACTAGGTTAAACATATTTACACAAACAGAACAAGTCGAGTTCATACCAGTTTCTCTTTGCCATGGCTAGTTCATCGAATATCGTCATTATTGCCTTTCACTTGCACAACCGAACGATATGGAAATAATAATAGTGCAAGAGTGCCGTGGACTAAGCTGGAATCTGCAAACATTTTATTCACCGGGAGAAGACAAGGTAAAATGTGATCTTATTAGTTCAACAGTTATTCATATGAGAGCCACTCAACATTTTCATTGTGGTCTTCTCCTCAGTACAACTCAAATAAAAAGGAAAAGAAATTCAGAGAAACACACTGAAATATTTTTGGAGTTTTTTATTTTCTTCAACAAGCAAACAAAAACGAGAAAAACTATTTACATGGGAAAGATCCCAACAAGCAAAAGAAGAACAAGGAAATCGTTTTGGATTTTATTTTTAGTACTACTACTAAGCATGCATAGAAAGTAAATTACTACAACTAACTTTTTTGGTTTTTCTAAAGTTTTTCAAACACACAAGAAGAAAGCAAGAAAATAAATTTCAGCATGGATGATACAATGAAAAAGTGTGAGCACCGACAAATAGAATGATATGTGAACATGAATGTAATGTCGGTGAGAACACGTACTCCCCCAAGCTTAGGCTTTTGGCCTAAATTGGTAATCAATCAGTAGCCTGGAGGGTAGTAGTCAGCGTGGTAGCTCACAGAGGCTCTCTGTGCAGATGCCTCGGCATGCCGTGCCGCCACCACTGCTGCGTTATGAGCTCGGGCCTCGCTCTCAAGAACAAAATATCTTCCCTTGCTGTTATAGTCAAAAAGAGCAGGCGCATGCTAATATGTGTCCACAACAAATGATAGGTTAAACATCAGATTATAAGTGAAGTCATGAATCTTTCCTTTAAGTATTTTATGCTCTTTTAAAGCATCAAAATCTAAATACCGAGTGGGTAAGATAGGATCAAAGGGCAAAGGTGAAACACCCAGCCCTCGTGCTAGATGTGTGGCATAAATTCCACCATAGAAGCAGCCACTTTTGGCGTTATACTGAAGGTTATAATCCCTTTCACCAGTGAGAGCAGTGTGAATGAGGCTCAAGTCTGGCACACAAAGTATGCTACAGTCTTGCTTGCCTACTATGCATTTCCCGTTAAATAAAGCAAAATACTGAATTGCGGGAAAGTGAATGCTCTTTATTCTTCCTTGTCTCACTCCCCTATTTTCACCGTAACAAAGGCTAGTCAAGAAAGATTCATACTCAGCCATTGGTGGCTCATCAAGCTAAACCCAAAATGGAAGTTGTTGGGGAACGTAGTAATTTCAAAAAAAATCCTACACACACGCAAGATCATGGTGATGCATAACAACGAGAGGGGAGAGTGTCATCCACATACCCTCGTAGACCGTAAGTGGAAGCGTTAAGAGAACGCGGTTGATGTAGTCGTACGTCTTCACGATCCGATCGATCCAAGTACCGAACGCACAACACCTTTGAGTTCAGCACACGTTCATCTCGGTGACGTCCCACGATCTCCGATCTAGCAGAGCTTCGAGGGAGAGTTCCGTCAGCACGACGGCGTGATGACGGTGATGATGATGCTACCGAAGCAGGGCTTCGTCTAAGCACTGCTACGATATGACCGAGGTGGATAATGGTGGAGGGGGGCACCGCACACGGCTAAACGATTAACTGATCAACTTGTGTGTCTATGGGGTGCCCCCCCCCCCCGTATATAAAGGAGTGGAGGAGGGGGAGAGGCCGTACCTCCTAGGCGCGCCCCAAGGGGAGTCATACTCCCACCGGGAGTAGGACTCCAACCCTTCCAAGAGTAGGATTAGGAGAGAGGGAAGGAGGAGAGAGGGGGAAGGAAAGGGGGGCGCCGCCCCCCTCCTTGTCCAATTCGGACTAGAAGGGAAGGGGGGTGCGGCCGGCCCTAGCCGCCCCTCCTCTTCTCCACTAAGGCCCAATAGGCCCATTACACTCCCCTGGGGGTTCCGGTAACCCCCCGGTACTCCTGTATTTGTCCGAACTTGCCCGGAACCTTTCTGAAGTCCAAACATAGTTGTCCAATATATCGATCTTTATGTCTCGACCATTTCGAGACTCCTCGTCATGTCCGTGACCATATCCGGGACTCCGAACTACCTTCTGTACATCAAAACACATAAACTCATAATACCAATCGTCAGCGAACGTTAAGCGTGCGGACCCTACCGGTTCGAGAACTATGTAGACATGACCGAGATACGTCTCCGGTCAATGGCCAATGGAAGAACCTCGATGCTCATATTGGCTCCTACATATTCTACGAAGATCTTTATCGGTCAAACCGCATAAGAACATACATTGTTCCCTTTGTCATCGGTATGTTACTTGCCCGAGATTCGATCGTCGGTATCCTCATACCTAGCTCAATCCCGTTACCGGCAAGTCTCTTTACTCGTTACGTAATGCATTATTTCGTAACTAACTCATTAGCTACATTGCTTGCAAGGCTTATAGTGATGTGCATTATCGAGAGGGCCCAGAGATACCTCTCCGACAATCGGAGTGACAAAACCTAATCTCGAAATATGCCAATTCAACATGTACCTTTGGAGACACCTGTAGAGCTCCTTTATAATCACCCAGTTACGTTGTGACGTTTGGTAGCACACAAAGTGTTCCTCCTGTAATCGGGAGTTGCATAATCTCATAGTCATAGGAACATGTATAAGTCATGAAGAAAGCAATAGCAGTAAACTAAAACGATCAAGTGCTAAGCTAATCCGTAGTCCCTGTTTCGAGCTTTAGTAAGGTACACATCAATAACATGTATATCACATATACCTTTGTTCATCCTACCATCCTTCTTATCCGCCAAATACTTGGGGCAGTTCCACTTCCAGTGGCCAGTCCCTTTGCAGTAGAAGCACTCAGTCTCAGGCTTAGGTCCAGACTTGGGTTTCTTCTCCTGAGCAGCAAATTGTTTGCCATTCTTCTTGAAGTTCCCCTTCTTCTTCCCTTTACCCTTTTTCTTAAAACTGGTGGTCTTTTTGACCACCAACACTTGATGCTCCTTCTTGATTTCTACATCCGCAGCCTTTAGCATCACGAAGAGCTTAGGAATTGTCTTATCCATCCCTTGCATGTTATAGTTCATCACGAAGCTTTTGTAGCTTGGTGGCAGTGATTGAAGAATTCTGTCAATGACACTATCATCCGAAAGATTAACTCCCAATTGAATCAAGTGATTGTTATACCCAGACATTTTGAGTATATGCTCACTGACAGAACTATTCTCCTCCATCTTGCAGCTGTAGAACTTATTAGAGACTTCATATCTCTCAATCTGGGCATTTGCTTGAAATATTAACTTCAACTCCTGGAACATCTCATATGCCCCATGACGTCCAAAACATCGTTGAAGTCCCGGTTCTAAGCCGTAAAGCATGGCACACTGAACTACCGAGTAGTCATCAGCTTTGCTCTGCCAGATGTTCATAACATCTGGCGTTGCTCCTGCAGCGGGTTTGGCACCCAGCGGTGCTTCCAGGACGTAATTCTTCTGTGCAGCAATGAGGATAATCCTCAAGTTACGGACCCAGTCCGTGTAATTGCTACCATCATCTTTCAACTTTGCTTTCTCAAGGAACGCATTAAAATTCAACGGAACAATAGCACGGGCCATCTATCTACAACAACATAGACATGCAAAATACTATCAGGTACTAAGTTCATGATAAATTAAAGTTCAATCAATCAAATTACTTAAGAACTCCCACTTAGATAGACATCCCTTTAATCATCTAAGTGATCACGTGATCCATATCAACTAAACCATGTCCGATCATCACGTGAGATGGAGTAGTTTTCAATGGTGAACATCACTATGTTGATCATATCTACTATATGATTCATGCTTGATCTTTCGGTCTCAGTGTTCCGAGGCCATATCTGCATATGCTAGGCTCGTCAAGTTTAACCCGAGTATTCTGCGTGTGCAAAACTGGCTTGCACCCGTTGTATATGAACGTAGAGCTTATCACACCCAATCATCACGTGGTTTCTCGGCACGACGAACTTTGGCAACGGTGCATACTCAGGGAGAACACTTATACCTTGAAATTTAGTGAGAGATCATCTTATAGTGCTACCGTCGATCTCAGCAAAATAAGATGCATAAAAGATAAACATCACATGCAATCAATATAAGTGATATGATATGGCCATCATCATCTTGTGCCTTTGATCTCCATCTCCAAAGCACCATCATGATCACCATCGTCACCGACGCGACACCTTGATCTCCATCGTAGCATTGTTGTCGTCTCGCCAACTATTGCTTCTACGACCATCGCTACCACTTAGTGATAAAGTAAAGCAATTACATGGCGATTGCATTTCATACAATAAAGCGATAACCATATGGCTCCTGCCAGTTGCCGATAACTCGGTTACAAAAACATGATCATCTCATACAATAAAATTTAGCATCATGTCTTGACCATATCACATCACAACATGCCCTGCAAAAACAAGTTAGACGTCCTCTACTTTATTGTTTGCAAGTTTTACGTGGCTGCTACGGGCTAAGCAAGAACTGTTCTTACCTACGCATCAAAACCACAACGATATTTAGTCAAGTACGTGTTGTTTTAACCTTCTCAAGGACCGGGCGTAGCCACACTCAATTCAACTAAAGTTGGAGAAACTAACACCCGCCAGCCACCTATGTGCTAAGCACATCGATAGAACCAGTCTCGCGTAAGCGTACATGTAATGTCGGTCCGGGCCGCTTCATCCAACAATACTATTGAATCAAAGTATGACATGCTGGTAAGCAGTATGACTTGTATCGCCCACAACTCACTTGTGTTCTACTCGTGCATATAACATCTACGCATAAACCTGGCTCGGATGCCACTGTTGGGGAATGTAGTAATTTCAAAAAAATTCCTACGCACACGCAAGATCATGGTGATGCACAACAACGAGAGGGGAGAGTGTCGTCCACGTACCCTCATAGACCATAAGCGGAAGCATTATGAGAACGCGGTTGATGTAGTCGAACGTCTTCACGATCTGACCGATCCAAGTACCAAACACACGGCACCTCCGAGTTCAGCACACGTTCAGCTCGGTAACGTCCCACAGTCTCCGATACAGCAGAGCTTCGAGGGAGAGTTCCGTTAGCACGACAGCATGATGACGGTGATGATGATGCTATCGACGCAGCGCTTCACCTAAGCACCGCTACAATATGACTGAGGTGGATTATGGTGGAGGGGGGCACCGCACACGGCTAAAAGATCAAATGATCAACTTGTGTGTCTATGGGGTGCCCCCCTCCCCCGTATATAAAGGAGTGGAGGAGGGGGAGAGGCCGGCCCTCCTAGGCACGCCCAAGGGGAGTCCTACTCCCACCGGGAGTAGGACTCCAACCCTTCCAAGAGTAGGAGTAGGAGAGAGGGAAGGAGGAGAGAGGGGGAAGGAAAGGGGGGCGCCACCCCCCCTCCTTGTCCAATTTGGACTAGAGGGGGAGGGGGCGCGCGGCCTGCCTTAGCCGCCCCTCCTCTTCTCCACTAAGGCCCAATAGGTTAATTACACTCCCGGAGGGTTCCGGTAACCCCCCGGTTCTCCGGTATTTGTCCGAACTTGCCTGGAACCTTTCCTAAGTCCAAACATAGTCGTCCAATATATCGATCTTTATGTCTCAACCAGTTCGAGACTCCTTGTCATGTCCGTGATCATATCCGGGACTCTGAACTACCTTCGGTACATCAAAACAGATAAACTCATATACCGATCGTCACCGAACGTTAAGCGTGCGGACCCTACGGGTTCGAGAACTATGTAGACATGACCAAGACACGTCTCCAGTCAATAGCCAATAGCGGAACCTGGATGCTCATATTGGCTCCTACATATTCTACGAAGATCTTTATCGGTCAAACCGCATAACAACATACGTTGTTCCCTTTGTCATCGGTATGTTACTTGCCCGAGATTCGATCGTCGGTATCCTCATACGTAGCTCAATCTTGTTACCGGCATGTCTCTTTACTCGTTCTGTAATGCATAATCCTGCAACTAACTCATTAGTCACATTGCTTGCAAGGCTTATAGTGATGTGCATTACTGAGAGGGCCCAGAGATACCTCTCCGACAATCGGACTGACAAATCCTAGTCTCGATCTATGCCAACTCAACAAGTACCATCGGAGACACCTGTAGAGCACCTTTATAATCACCCAGTTACGTTGTGATGTTTGGTAGCACACAAAGTGTTCCTCCGGTAATCCGGAGTTGCATAATTTCATAGTCATAGGAACATGTATAAGTCATAAAGAAAGCAATAACAGTAAACTAAAACGATCAAGTGCTAAGGTAGCGGAATGGGTCAAGTCAATCACATCATTCTCTAATGATGTGATCCCGTTAATCAAACGACAACTCGTGTCCATGGCTAGGAAACTTAACCATCTTTGATTCAACGAGCTAGTCAAGTAGAGGCATACTAGTGACACTTAGTTTGTCTATGTATTCACACATGTACTAAGTTTCCGATTAATACAAGCATGAATAATAAACATTTATCATGATATAAGGAAATATAAATAACAACCATATTATTGCCTCTAGGGCATATTTCCTTTAGAAGTTTGCAATGATAAGCAAAATTCTCTAATGGAATAGTATATGGATTATCATAAAGCATAAATGACACCCTAGACTCACGTGAAAAATATTTAAATCCTTTGACACACAATTCAGTGAGAAGTTGGTGTTGTTCACACTTATCTGAAGGGTAGGGACCGAGACCGACATTGTGAACATATTTCTCAAATTCCTCCTTAATGCCCACTCGCATCATATACTCATCGCAAGGCCATAAGCATGTTTTGGTAGCGGCACTTCGTGTAAAACTTTCAATTGGTTCAACATAAGACCGGTGGACAGAACTATCACTAGAAGATGCCCCCAGGGATCGCCTCCTCGAAGAACTCCTTCCAAATAAGTTCATCTTGTCCGCGTACAATTTTCTGAAAATAAAATTTTTGGGGTGACAAATAATTGTCAACAAAACTTTATAAAATTGATAGCAACTACTCATAGGGATACTCAGAGGCCATAGCAAGCATTCAAACTACTTAGAACACTAAGAATTGAACATGTAAGCACATCTACAGCAGCACCAAGAGTAGCTAATTATTCAAAGTATAAACCACTAAAAGAAAAACTAATTGGACAAATGGTGGAGTCACATACCAAGCAACAATCCCCCAAAACAGTTTCGGAAACGGAGCTTCGAGCAAAGAGATCGAAATCCGCGGGTTTGAGCTCAAGGACATGGGAGAGAGAGCAATGCAGATTTTTTTCTGGAGGTAAGTGATGATGTGGGATGAACAGGTAAGTGAGGGAGCCCACGTGGGGACCACAACCCACCAGGGTGCGCCTGGGGGTCCTGGCGCGCCCAGGTGGGTTGTGCCCACCTGGTGCACCTCCCTCTGGTATTATTTGCACCAAAAATTCAGAAATAATCAGAAAAAATCGTATTAAGTTTTCAGGGCATTCTGAGAACTTTTATTTTTTTGGGTCATTTTTTATTGCATGAAAAATTCAAAAAACAGACAAAACATGGCATTTTATTTTATTTAACTAATAAAAATAGAAAACAAAGAGTAAGGACAAAAGGTAGTGCTTACTAAATTCATCAACTTCATACCGCTCAAAAATGATTTATTAATAAGGTTGATCAGGTCTTATTAACAACCATTTTCCATTAGCATGAAACCGAAGAACTTTCGTAAATCACTAAGGTACCTCAATGGGGATATGAATGTCCCCAACAATAAGCATTTCATATTTCTTTTTGATAGAAGGTAGAGGTATTTGAAAACTTCCAATAGTGATTGTCGGAGATTTTTCAACAACATTAATACCATTCACTTGGAATTGTTTCTTCGGAAGGTGCACCGTATGCTCATTACCATTAATATGAAAAGTGACCTTGCTTTTATTGCAAGCAATAACAGCCCCTGCAGTATTCAAGAAGGGTCTACCAAGAATAATCGACATGTTCCGTCCTCGGGCATCTCAAGTATAACAAAGTCAGTCAAAATAGTAACTTTAGCAACAACAACGGGCACATCCTCACAAATACCGATAGGTCTGGCAGTTGATTTGTCAGCCATTTGCAAAGATATTTCAGTAGGTGTGAGTTTATTCAAATCAAGTCTTTTATATAAAGAGAAAGGCATAACACTAACACCAGCTCCTAAATCACACAAAGCAGTTTTCACATAATTCTTTTTGATAGAGCAAGGTATAGTTGGTATTGAAGGAAATATGCCCTAGAGGCAATAATGAAGTTGTTATTTATATTTCCTTATATCATGATAAATGTTTATTATTCTTGCTAGAATTGTATTAACCGGAAACTTAGTACATGTGTGAATACATAGACAAATGGAGTGTCCCTAGTACGCCTCTACTTGACTAGCTCGTTAATCAAAGATGGTTAAGTTTCCTAGCCATAGACATGAGTTGTCATTTGATGAACGGGATCACATCATTAGATCATGATGTGATTGACAAGACCCATCCGTTACCTTAGCACGATGATCGTTTAGTTTGTTGCTATTGCTTTCTTCATGACTTATACATGTTCCTATGACTATGAGATTATGCAACTCCCGAATACCGGAAGAACACTTAGTGTGCTATCAAACGTCAGAACGTAACTGGGTGACTATAAAGATGCTCTACAGGAGTCTCCGATGGTGTTTGTTGAGTTGGCATAGATCGAGATTAGGATTTGTCACTCCAATTGTCGTAGAGGTACCTCTGGGCCCTCTCGATAATGCACATCACTATAAGCCTTGCAAGCAATGTGACTAATGAGTTAGTTACGGGATGATGCACTACGGAACGAGTAAAGAGACTTTCCGGTAATGAGATTGAACTAGGTATTGAGATACCGACGATCGAATCTCGGGCAAGTAACATACCGATGACAAAGGGAACAACGTATGTTGTTATGCGGTTTGACCGATAAAGATCTTCATAGAATATGTGGGAGCCAATATGAGCATCCAGGTTCCGCTATTGGTTATTGACCGGAGATGAGTCTCGGTCATGTCTACATAGTTCTCGAACCAGTAGGGTCCGCACGCTTAACGTTCGATGACGATCGGTATTATGAGTTTATGTGTTTTCATGCACCGAAGATAGTTCGGAGTCCCGAATGTGATCACAGACATGAAGAGGAGTCTCAAAATGGTCGAGACATAAAGAATGATATATTGGACGATGTTATTCGGACATCGGATGAGTTCCGGGGGTCATCGGATAAATATCGAAGTGCCGGAAGGGTTATCGGAACCACCGGAGAAGTAATGGGCCTTATTGGGCCTGGGGGGAGAGAGAGAGGGGGGCTTCCAAGGGCTGGCCGCGCGCCCCCCCATGGGCCTAGTCCAAATTGGACTAGGGGGAGGGGCAGCGCCCCCTCCTTCCTTCTCTTTCCCCCTCCTTCCTTCTTCTCCTAGTAGGACTAGGAAAGGCGTGAGTCCTACTCCTACTAGGAGGAGGATTCCTCCCCCTTGGTGCGCCTATGAGGGCCGGCCGGCCTCCCCCTCCCTCCTTTATATACGTGGGGAGGGGGGCAGCCTAGAACACATCAAAGTTGATCTTAGCCATGTGCGGTGCCCCCTCCACAGATTTCCACCTCGGTCATATCGTTGTAGTGCTTAGGAAAAGCCCTGTGTCGGTAACTTCATCAACACCGTCACCACGCCGTCGTGCTGACGTAACTCTCCCTCGGCCTCAACTGCATCAAGAGTTCGACGGACGTCACCGAGCTGAACGTGTGCAGATCGCGGAGGTGTCGTGCGTTCGATACTTGATCGGTTGGATCACAAAGACGTTCGACTACATCAACTGTGTTACTAAACGCTTCCGCTTTTGGTCTACGAGGGTACTTGGACTGATAACCCACAAGTGTAGGGGATCGCAACAGCTTTCGAGGGTAAAGTATTCAACCCAAATTTATTGATTCAACACAAGGGGAGCCAAAGAATATTCTTGAGTATTAGCAGTTGAGCTGTCAATTCAACCACACCTGGATAACTTAGTATCTGCAGCAAAGTATTTAGTAGCAAAAGTGGTATGATAATAAAGGTAACGGTAGTAAAAGTAATGTTTTTGGGTTTTTGTAGTAGTTGTAACAGTAGCAACGAAAAGTAATTAAGCGAAGAACAATATATGAAAAGCTCGTAGGCAATGGATCAGTGATGGATAATTATGCTGGATGCGATTCCTCATGTAATAGCTATAACATAGGGTGACACAGAACTAGCTCCAGTTCATCAATGTAATGTAGGCATGTATTCCGTAAACAATCATACGTGCTTATGGAAAAGAACTTGCATGGCATCTTTTGTCCTACCCTCCCGTGGCAGCGGGGCCCTAGCGGAAACTAAGGGATATTAAGGCCTCCTTTTAATAGAGAACCGGAACAAAGCATTAGCACATAGTGAATACATGAACTCCTCAAACTACGGTCATTACCGAGAAGTATCCCGATTATTGTCACTTCGGGGTTGTTGGATCATAACACATAATAGGTGACTATAGACTTGCAAGATAGGATCAAGAACACACATATATTCATGAAAACATAATAGGTTCAGATCTGAAAATCATGGCACTCGGGCCCTAGTGACAAGCATTAAGCATAGCAAAGTCATAGCAACATCAATCTCAGAACATAGTGGATACTAGGGATCAAACCCTAACAAAACTAACTTGATTACATGATAAATCTCATCCAACCCATCACCGTCCAGCAAGCCTACGATGGAATTACTCACGCATGACGTTGAGCATCATGAAATTGGTGATGGAGGATGGTTGATGATGACGACAACGACGAATCCTCCTCTCCGGAGCCCCGAACGGACTCCGGATCAGCCCTCCCGAGAGAGATTAGGGCTTGGCGGCGGCTCCGTGTCGTACAACGTGATGAAACTTTCTCTCTGATTTTTTCTCCCCGAACGTGAATATATGGAGTTGGAGTTGAGGTCGGTGGAGGTCCAGAGGGCCCACGAGATAGGGGGCGCGCCCTATAGAGGGTCGTGCCCCCCTGTCTTGTGGATAGGGTGTGGGCCCCCTGGTGTATTTCTTTCGCCCGATAATTCTTATTAATTCCAAAAAGTGCCTCCATGGATTTTCAGGACATTCCGAGAACTTTTCTTTTCTACACGTAAAACAACATCATGGTAGTTCTGCTGAAAACAGCGTCAGTCTGGGTTAGTTTCATTCAAATCATGCAAGTTAGAGTCCAAAACAAGGGCAAAAGTGTTTGGAAAAGTAGATACGTTGGAGACGTATCAACTCCCCCAAGCTTAAACATTTGCTTGTCCTCAAGCAATTCAGTTGATAAACTAAAAGTGGTAAAGAAAAACTTCTACAAACTCTGTTTGCTCTTGTTGTTGTAACATGAAAAGCCAGCATTCAAGTTTCAACAAATATTATGAACTAACCATACTCACAATAACACTTAGGTCTCACAATTACTCATATCAATAGCATAATCAGCTAGCGAGCCATAATAATAAAACTCGGATGACAACACTTTCTCAAAATAATCATAACATGATATAACAAAATGGTATCTCGCTAGCCCTTTCTGAGACCGCAAAACATAAATGCAGAGCACCTTTAAAGATCAAGGACTGACTAAACATTGTAATTCATGGTAAAAGAGATCCAGTCAAGTCATACTCAATATACACCAATAGAAATGAATGCAAATGACAGTGTGCTCTCCAGCGGGTGCTTTTTAATAAGAAGGGTGATGACTCAACATAAAAGTAAATAGATAGGCCCTTTGCAGAGGGAAGCAAGGATTTGTAGAGGTGCCAGAGCTCTATTTTAAAATAGAGATTGAATAACATTTTGAGCGGCATACTTTCACTATCAACGCAACAACTATAAGATGGCTTTATCTTCCATACTACATGCATTATAGGCAGTTCCCAAACAGAATGGTAAAGGTTTATACTTCCCCAATCCACCAACAAGCATCAATCCATGGCTTGCTAGAAACAATGAGTGCCTCCAACTAACAACAGCCCTGGGGGAGTTTTGTTTAATTATTTTGATTTGCTTTGATCTTTTTGGATCATGGGACTGGCCCGGTTACCGGCCCTTTCTCGTGAATGAGGAGCGGAGTCCACTCCTCTTGAGAATAATCCACCTAGCATGGAAGATATAGGCAGCCCTAGTTGTAACATGAGCTGCTCGAGCATACAAAACAGAATTTCATTTGAAGGTTTAGAGTTTGGCACATACAAATTTACTTGGAACGGCAGGTAAATACCGCATATAGGAAGGTATAGTGGACTCATATGGAACAACTTTGGGGTTTAAGGAGTTTGGATGCACAAGCAGTATTCCCGCTTAGTACAGGTGAAGGCTAGCAAAAGACTGGGAAGCGACCAACTGAGAGAGCGACAACAGTCATAAACATGCATTAAAATTAATTCACACCGAATACAAGCATGAGTAGGATATAATCCACCATGAACATAAATATCATGAAGGCTATGTTGATTTGATTCAACTACATGCATGAACATGTGCCAAGTCGAGTCACTCAATTCATTCAAAGGAGGATACCATCCCATCATATCACATCATAATCATTCTAATATCATGTTGGCACGCAAGGTAAACCATTATAACTCATAGTTAATCAAGCATGGCACAAGCATCTATAATCTCTAAATGTCATTGCAAATATCTTTACCTCATAATAGGCTGACTCAGAAATGATGAACTCATCATATTTACAAAAACAAGAGAGGTCGAGTTCATACCAGCTTTTCTCATCTCAATAAGTCCATCATATATCGCCATTATTGCCTTTCACTCGCACGACCGAACGATGTGTATAATAATAAGAGTGCACGTGCATTGGACTAAGCTGGAATCTGCAAGCATTCAACTCAAAAGAGAAGACAAGTAATATGGGCTCTAAGTTAAATAACAATCATGCAAATGAGAGCCATTAAGCATTTTCAATATGGTCTTCTCGACCCCCAAAGGAAAGAAAAGAAAATAAAACTATTTACACGGGAAAGCTCCCAACAAGTAAAAAGAAGAACTAGAAATCTTTTTGGGTTTTCAATTTAATTTCTACTACAAGCATGGAAATTAAACTAACTAATTTTTTTGGTTTTTCTTAAAGGTTTATCAAACACACAAGAAGAAAACTAAAAGAAGAAATTTAAACTAGCATGGATAATACTAGGGCTGGACCAAAAGCTCGTAACTCGCGAGCTTAATGAGCGCTAGATAGTTCGGCTCGTTAAGCTCGTAGCTCGCTTCTTAATGAACAGAGCCAATCATTGATTTCAGCTCGTTAAGCTTAACGAGCTTAACGAGCGGGCTAATGAGTTTCACGAGTAGCTCGTTAAGCTCGTTAGTAACAACACACAACACATATTTTCATCTACGTGACAAACTTTTGTAGCACCTCAGCCATATATTCAATCTAATCAACATATGAGGCAACAAACTACTGCATTTCTTTTTATAGTCACCATATTTCGTCTTGGAAACCACACCTACACATTCATCATGTATATCGTAACACATTATAATCTGTTAACGAGCGCTAGCGAGCTCTCACGAGCTTAACGAGCTTCAAACGAGCCGAGCCGAGCAGGGTTTTCTGCTTGTTAATCATAACGAGCTTAACGAGCCGAGCCTTAACAAGCACGAGCTTAACGAGTATGAGCTTAACAAGCCGAGCTGCTCATTAGTCCACCCCTAGATAATACAATGAAAGAGTATGAGCACCGACGACTAGTGTGTGAACATGAATGTAAAGTCGGTGTGAAATACGTACTCCCCCAAGCTTAGGCTTTTGGCCTAAGTTGGTCTAGTACCAAGGGCCGCCGCTACTCTCCCCGGTGTACTGGGAGGTGTAATCAGGATACCACTGGCTGGTCATCTCCGAATCCCACTGGACAGATGATGCACGATAAGGGTCCAGTTCAGGTTCCTGCTCAGGTTCAGGTTCTGGAGTAAAAGCTTGGGCTCGATGATTGTTCACCGCTTCCGGCATGAGAAGAAATTTTTCTTCAAGCAAATCAAACAACAGAGGCGCAGGCAAAATAATAATCTCAAAGTGTTTCTTATTAAATCTAAGTTTATACAAGAGCATCCTCTCTTCCTTGTCAACAATAAACTTGTGTGCTACCATGCTCTTGTAATCTAAAATGTGAGGAGGCAATTTTGTATCCTCTTTCTCATGGTGCCTAATGGGTATTGAAAAATGTCTAGCAAGACGTGAAGCATAGATACCTCCAAATATGGGCCCTTTTGTACGGTTCAGGGCTAGTCGCTTAGCAATGACGGCACCCATACTAAAAGTATTGTCTCCAAGCAAGGCATGTTGAAGAATGATAATATCAGGAACACTAAGGTTTCCACTATTTCCACGACCAATCAAGCATCTACTAGCAAATATGGCAAAGTAGCGTAAAACAGGAAAGTGTATGCTAGAGACTTTTGCCTTGGAGCCCTTCTTTGGCTCCTCTACAGCTATAGTATTAACAAAGCCATCCACATCTTTACGATGGGGTTCCTCTAATTCTCCCTCATAAGGTATCCTACACACCGCGCAAAAATTACGTAAAGACATTTCTCTCAATTCATCATATAAGTGAAAAGATACTGTGGGCGGTGACTTCTTAGGATAATAATAAAAGTTTTGCACAAAAGTATTAGTGAGTAAGAGATACTGATCGATCCGGTCGTTGATGAAACCGGTGAGGCCTGTAGTCTCGATCAAGGAATAAAAATCTTCATGAATTCTAGCTTCTTTCAAGAAATGATCACATGGCCATTCACACAACCATACTTCCGCTAAGCGAGGAAGATTATACTTGGTCTTTTCCTTCTCTTTGGCTTGTTTTTCTTGAGAGCCTTGGCTAGAAGGGCCCCTAAAAAATTTCCTTAACATTTTTTAAAAATTTCTGAAATTTTAGTAACTTCAAAATAAAAGTGAATAAAACTAAACAAGATTGGTAGCAACTACTCCTACAAGTGCCTAGAGCCTATATCATGCATTAGAATTGTTTGGGACCTCATAATTTTAACATGCAAGCTCAAGAACATGGTCACCTATGCAGCAAAAATTTAAAATGAATAAAGCACTAAAACAAAAACTAATTGGACCAATGGAGGAGTCACATACCAAGAAACAATCTCCCAAAGCAGTTTTGTGAATGGAGCTTTGAGCAAGGAGATCGAAAATCGCAGCAAAATGAGCTAGAACTCGTGCTTGAGCTGGATGGGGATTTTTTTGGGTAGAATATGAAGTGTGTGGGTGCTGGCATAAGTGGAGGGGGGCCACCAGGGGCCCATGAGACAGGGGGGCGCGCCTAGGTGGGGTGGGCGCGCCCTCCACTCTCGTGGCCTGGTGCTTGCCCCTCCTGCAGTGTTTTCAGTGCCTAAAATCCTCAAATATTCCATAAAAAATCATACTAAATTTGCAGGACATTTGGAGCACTTTTATTTTCAGGATATTTTTTAATGCACGAATAATTCAGAAAATAGACAAATAATACTATTTTTGCTTTATTTATTCTAAATAACAGAAAGTAAAAAGAGGGTACAGAACGTTGTGCCTTCTAGTTTCATCCATCTCATGATCATCAAAATGAATCCACTAACAAGGTTGATCAAGTCTTGTTAACAAACTCATTCCGAATAACACGGAACCAGAGAAATTTCGAATAACACTAGGTTACCTCAATGGGGATATGAAAATCCCCAACAATAAGAATATCATACTTTTTCTTGACAGTAGGGAGAGGAAATTCAAAACCTCCAATAATAATAGTTGGAACTTTTCCAATAGAATTGATGCTATGAACTTGAGATTGTTTCCTCGGAAAGTGTACCGTATGCTCATTACCATTAACATGAAAAGTGACATTGCCTTTGTTGCAATCAATAACAGCCCCTGCGGTATTAAGAAAAGGTCTACCAAGGATAATAGACATACTATCGTCCTCGGGAATGTCAAGAATAACAAAGTCCATTAAGATAGTGACATTTGCAACCATAACAGGCACATCCTCACAAATACCGACAGGTATAGCAGTTGATTTATCAACCATTTGCAGAGATATTTCAGTAGGTGTCAACTTATTCAATTCAAGTCTACGATATAAAGAGAGTGGCATAACACTAACACCGGCTCCAAGATCACATAAGCAGTTCTAACATAATTTCTTTTAATGGAGCATGGTATAGTTGGTACCCCCAGATCTCCAAGTTTCTCTGGTATTCCACCCTTAAAAGTGTAATTAGCAAGCATGGTGGAAATTTCAGCTTCCGGTATCTTTCTTTTGTTTGTAATGATATCCTTCATATACTTAGCATAAGGATTTACTTTGAGCATATCAGTTAAGCGCATACGTAAGAAAATAGGTCTAATCATTTCAGCAAATCGCTCAAAATCCTCATCATCCTTTGACTTGGATGGTTTAGGAGGAAAGGGCATGGGTTTCTGAACCCATGGTTCTCTTTCTCTACCGTGCTTCCTAGCAACAGAATCTCTCTTATCATAACATTGATTCTTTTATTGTGGGTTATCGAGATCAACAGCAGGTTCAATCTCTACATCATTGTTTTTGCTAGGTTGAGCATCAACATGAACATTATTATTAACGTTATCACTAGGTTCATGTTCATCACCTGGTTGTGTTTCAGCATCAGAAATAGAAATATCATTAGGATTCTCAAGTATGTCTACAGTAGGTTCACTAGAAGCATGCAAAGTTCTATCGTTTTTCTTTTTCTTCTTTTTAGAAGAACTAGGTGCTTCTAAATTATTTGTCTGAGAATCTTGCTCGATTCTCTTAGGGTGGCCTTCAGGATACAAAGGTTCCTAAGTCATTCTACCAGTTCTAGTAGCCACTCTAACAGAAAAGTCATTTTTATTATTTAATTCCTCAAGCAAATCATTTTGAGCTTTAAGTACTTGCTCAGCTTGAGTAGCAACCATAGAAGTATATTTGCTAATGAGTTTGAGTTCACCTTTAACTCTAGCCAAATTATCACTAACGCGTCCTATCTCGAAAGCATTATTCTTTAACTCTCTACCAACGTAAGCATTAAAACTTTCTTGTCTAGCCATAAAGTCATCAAATTCATCTAAGCATGGGCTATGAAATTTAGTAGAGGGGATTTCAACTTTATCATATCTATAGAGAGAATTTACCTTTACTACCTGTGTCGGGTTATCAAGACAATATGGTTCTTCGACTGGCGGTATATTAAGACCATGTATTTCTTTAATAGGTGGTAAATTCTTAACGTCTTCAGCTTTAATACCTTTTTCTTTCATTGATTTCTTTGCCTCTTGCATATCTTCAGGACTGAGAAATAAAACACCTCTCTTCTTTGGAGTGGGTTTAGGAATAGGCTCAGGAGTTGGCTCAATTGGTTCAGGAATTGGCTCAGGAAGAGTCCAATTATTTTCATTAGTCAACATATTATTCAATAGTAATTCAGCTTCGTCGGCTTGTTCTTTCCCTGAAAACACAACCAACACAACTATCCAAGTAGTCCTTGGAAGCATCAGTTAGTCCATTATAAAAGATATCAAGTATTTCATTTTTCTTGAGAGGATGATCAGGCAAAGCATTAAGTAACCAGAGAAGCCTCCCCCAAGCTTGTGGGAGACTCTCTTCTTTGATTTGCACAAAATTATATATATCCGGCAAGGCAGCTTGTTTCTTATGTGCAGGGAAATATTTAGCAGAGAAGTAATAAATCATATCCTGGGGACTACGCACACAACCAGGAGCAAGAGAATTATACCAAGTATTATCATCACCCTTTAATGAGAACGGAAATATCTTAAGGATATAATAATAGCGAGACTTCTCATCATTAGTGAACAGGGTAGCTTTATCATTCAACTTGGTAAGATGAGCCACAACAGTTTTAGATTCCAGGCCATAAAAAGGATCAGATTCAACCAAAGTAATAATCTCAGGATCAACAGAGAATTCATAATCCTTATCAGTAACACAGATAGGTGAAGTAGCAAAAGCAGGGCCAGGTTTCATTCTAGCATTAAGAGACTGCTGCTTCCATTTAGCTAATAATTTCTTAAGATCGTATCTATCATTGCAAGCAAAGATAGCTCTAGCAGCTTCTTCATTCATAACATAACCCTCAGGAACAACAGGTAATCCATAATCATTGGGAGAACCTTCATCATCACTATCATCAATAATAGCATCTTCAATAATTTCATTCCCCCTAACTCTAGCAAGTTGTTCATCAAGAAACTCACCTAATGGCAAAGTAGTATCACGCACAGAAGTAGTTTCATCATGCATAACAGAAGTGGCATCATCAATAACATGCGACATATCAGAATTCATAGCAGTAGCAGGTTTAGGTGTCGCAAGCTTACTAATAATGGAAGGAGAATCCAGTGCAGAGCTAGATGGCAGTTCCTTACCTCCCCTCGTAGTTGAGGGCAAAATCGTAGTTTTGTCGTCTTTCAAGTTCTTCATAGTGATCAACAGATATAAATCCCAAGTGACTCAGAGAATAGAGCTATGCTCCCCGGCAACGGCGCCAGAAATTAGTCTTGATAACCCACAAGTGTAGGGGATTGCAATAGCTTTCGAGGGTAAAGTATTCAACCCAAATTTATTGATTCGACACAAGGGGATCCAAAGAATATTCTTGAGTATTAGCAGTTGAGTTGTCAATTCAACCACACCTGGATAACTTAGTATCTATAGCAAAGTATTTAGTAGCAAAAGTGGTATGATAATAAAGGTAACGGTAGTAAAAGTAATGTTTTTGGGTTTTTGTAGTAGTTATAACAGTAGCAACGGAAAAGTAAATAAGCGAAGAACAATATATGAAAAGCTCGTAGGGATCAGTGATGGATAATTATGCTGGACGCGATTCCTCATGTAATAGCTATAACATAGGGTGACACAGAACTAGCTCCAGTTCATCAATGTAATGTAGGCATGTATTCCGTAAATAGGCATACGTGCTTATGGAAAAGAACTTGCATGACATCTTTTGTCCTACCCTCCCGTGGCAGCGGTGTCCTAGCGGAAACTAAGGGATATTAAGGCCTCCTTTTAATAGAGAACGGTAACAAAGCATTAGCACATAGTGAATACATGAACTCCTCAAACTACGGTCATCACCGAGAAGTATCCCGATTATTGTCACTTCGGGGTTGTCAGATCATAACACATAATAGGTGACTATAGACTTGCAAGATAGGATCAAGAACACACATATATTCATGAAAACATAATAGGTTCAGATCTGAAATCATGGCACTTGGGCCCTAGTGACAAGCATTAAGCATAGCAAAGCCATAGCAACATCAATCTCAGAACATAGTGGATACTAGGGATCAAACCCTAACAAAACTAACTTGATTACATGATAAATCTCATCTAACCCATCACCGTCCAGCAAGCCTACAATGGAATTACTCACGCACGGCGGTGAGCATCATGAAATTGGTGATGGAGGATGGTTGATGATAACGACAGCGACGAATCCCCCTCTCTGGAGCCCCGAACGGACTCTAGATCAGCCCTCCCGAGAGAGATTAGGGCTTGGGGGCGGCTCCGTGTCGAAAAATGCGATGAAACTTTTTCTCTGATTTTTTTCTCCCCGAACTTGAATATATGGAGTTGGAGTTGAGGTCGGTGGAGGTCCAGGGGGCCCACGAGATAGGGGGGCGCGCCATATAGGGGGGCGCGCCCCCTGTCTCGTGGACAGGGTGTGGGCCCCCTGGTGTATTTCTTTCGCCTAATAATTCTTATTAATTCCAAAAAGTGCCTCCGTGGATTTTCAGGACATTCCGAGAACTTTTCTTTTCTACACATAAAACAACATCATGGTAGTTCTACTGAAAATAGCGTCAGTCCGGGTTAGTTTCATTCAAATCATGCAAGTTAGAGTCCAAAACAAGGGCAAAAGTGTTTGGAAAAGTAGATATGTTGGAGACGTATCATGGACACACTCTCCCGCTCGTTGCTATGCATCACATAGATAGATATTGCGTGATCGTAGGTAATTTTTTTGAAATACTGCGTTCCCCAACAGGTATTGCCGGATCTCCAAGTTTTTTAGGTACTCCATCTTTAAAGGTATATTAGCAAGCATAGTGGAGATTTCATCTTCCGGTATTTTTCTTTTATTTGTGATGATGTCTTTCATATACTTTACATAAGGAGACATTTTCAAGATATCAGTCAAGCGAGTGCGCAAAAAGACTGGCCTCAGCATTTCAACCAAGCGTTCAAATTCTTCATCATCTTTCTTTTTAGTTGACTTGGGTGGAAAAGGCATAGGTTTTTGAACCCACAGTTCTCTTTCTTTACCGTGTTTCCTAGCCACAAAGTCTCTTTTATCATATATTTTATTCTTAGGTTGTGGGTTATCAAGATCAACAGGTGGTTCTATCTCAACATCATTATCTGGTACTTTATTTATTTGTTTGAGTGTCTTCATGAACCTCATCATTATCTTTTTCATTATCACAAGGTGGATGTTCATTACCAGATTGAGTTTCAGCATCAGAGATAGAAGTTTCATTTTCATTATCAGGAGGTTTTTCTATTTCAGGTTCACTAGAAGTGTGCAAAGTCCTATCATTTTTCTTTTTCTTCTTCCTTTTAGAAGGACTAGGTGCACTAGTGTTATTTCTTTGTGAATCGTGTTCAATTCTTTTAGTGTGTCCCTCGGGATAAAGTGGTTCCTGGGTCATTTTACCTCCTCTAGTTGCAACTCTAACAGCAAAGTCATGCATATTATGATTCATTTCATCAAGTAATTCTCTTTGTGATTTAGCAACTTGTTCTAGCTGAGTTTGAACCATAGAAGCATGTTTTCCAACACCTCTAATATCATTTGATATTCTAAATAACAACTCACTCAGGCGAGCAATCATATCAGAATTATACTTCAATTGTTTCATAACATTTACATTGAAGTGATCTTGTTTTCTAATATAGTTTTCAAACTCAAAAAGGCATTGGCTAGGATGCATATTGTGAGGATTATCATTTTCATTGAACTTCATAAGATAATTTACCTCTACCACCTTAGGCAGTGGTGGTGTATTAAGCCCATGTATTTCTTCAATACGAGGTAAATTTTTAACATCCTCGGCTTTAATACCTTTTTCCTTCATAGATTTCTTCGCCTCTTGCATATCTTCGGGACTAAGATATAATATACCCCTATTCTTCGGAGTGGGTTTACGCGGTGGTTCAGGAATAGTCCAATCATCATAATTTTTTGATATATTATTCAGCAATTCTTCAGCTTGAGCAATAGTTCATTCCCTGAAAACACAACCGGCACAACTATCTAGGAAGTCCCTAGAAGCATCGGTTAGTCCATTATAGAAGACATCAAGTATTTCATTTTTCTTAAGAGGATGATCAGGCAAAGCATTAAGTAATTACTAAAGCCTCCCCCAAGCTTGTGGGAGACTCTCTTCTTTAGTTTGCACAAAGTTAAATATTTCCTGTAAAGCAGCTTATTTCTTATGAGCAGGGAAATATTTTTCAGAGAAGTAATAAATCATATCCTGGGGACTACACACACAACCAGGAGTAAGAGTATTGTACCAAGCTTTAGCATCATCCTTTAATGAGAAAGGAAATAATTTGAGAATAAAGTAATAGCGAGTTTTCTCATCATGAGTAAAAAGGGTGGCCATATCATTCAACTTAGTAAGATGTGCCACAACAGTTTCAGTTTCATAACCATGGAAGGGATCAGATTCAACCAAAGTAATTAACTCTGGGTCGACAAAGATTTCATAATCCTTATCATCAATAAAGATAGGTGAAGTAGCAAACGTAGGATCACATTTCATTCTAGCATTCAGAGATTTTTCTTTATACTTGCATAATAATTTCTCTAGATCATCTCTATCCTTGCAAGCAAGAATATCTCTAGTTGTCTCCTCATTCATAACATAACCTTCCGGTACCTTAGGCAATTCATATCTAGGAAGGCTAGTTCTAGCAGGTGTTTCAGGAGTTTCAGTTTCAAGCTCATCATCAGATTCAACAACATCATGTTGTATTACTCTAGCAATTTTGTTCATCAAGAAAACCACCAAGTGGCACATCATCATTCTCAAGCAATGTACTAGCATCATCATAAGCATTATCCATAGCAGAAGTAGCATCATCAATAACTTGTGACATATCAGAATTAATAGCATGTGGTGGTGTTGCAAGTTTACTCATAACAGAAGGTGAATCTAAAGCAGAACTGGATGGCAGTTCCTTACCTCCCCTCGTCCTTGAGGGAAATATCTTAGTCTTAGGATCCTTCAGATTCTTCATAGTGATAAATTGATAATAATCCCAAGTGACTCAACAAATATAGCTATGCTCCCTGGCAACGGCGCCAGAAAAAGGTCTTCATAACCCACAAGTATAGGGGATCGCAACAGTTTTCGAGGGTAGAGTATTCAACCCAAATTTATAGATTCGACACAAGGAGAGCCAAAGAATATTTGAAGGTATTAGCGGCTGAGTTGTCAATTCAACCACGCCTCGAGATTAATTATCTGCAGCAAAGTGATCACTAGCAAAGTAGTTTGATAGT
Organism: Triticum aestivum; assembly: GCF_018294505.1. NCBI lineage: Eukaryota > Viridiplantae > Streptophyta > Magnoliopsida > Poales > Poaceae > Triticum > Triticum aestivum. Next base: position 587,903,435 of record NC_057801.1, on the reverse strand, counting down.
TTTGATAGTAGTGACAGCAGCAACGGTAATAGTAACAGTGATAGTAGTAGTTTTGTAGCAAGTGTAACAGTGATGATAATAGTAGTAACTTAGCAAAAATAATATAAGATAAATTTGTAGGCATTGGATCGGTGACTTGTTGGATAATATTCATCATGTGACAGTTATAACCTAGGGCGATACGGCACTAGCTCCAGTTCACCGATATAATGTAGGCATGTATTCCGTACATAGTCATACGTGCTTTATTAAAAGAACTTGCATGACATCTTTTGCCCTACCCTGCCGTGGCAGCGGGGTCCATATTGGAAACAAAGAGATATTAAGACCTCCTTTTAATAGAGAACCGGAACAAAGCATTAGCACATAGTGAATACATGAACTCCTCAAACTACGGTCATCACCGAGAGTGGGCCCGGTTGTTGTCACTCCGGGGTTGTCGGATCATAACCGTAGTAGGTGACTATAACTTGCAACATTGGATCTAAAACATGGATATAATGATGAATTCATAAATGGTTTAGATCTGAGTTCATGGCACCCGGGCCCAAAGTGACAAGCATTAAGCATAGCAAAGTCATAGTAACATCAATCTAAGAACATAGTAGATACTAGGGATCATGCCCTAACAAAACTAACTCGATTACATGATGAATCTCATCCAACTCCTCACCGACCAGCGAGCCTATGAAGGAATTACTCACTCCCGGTGGGAGCATCATGGAATTGGCGATGGAGATGGGTTGGTGATGACGAAGAACGAAGACCCCCCTCTCCGGAGCCCCAAATGGACTCCAGATCTGCCCTCCCGAGGAAGAACAGGGCTTGGCGGCGGCTCCGTCTCGTGGATCGTGATAATTCTTTCTCCTTGATTTTTTTCTGGAAATATGTGATTTTATAGTATCAGGGGGGTCGTCAATGGGGCCACTAGGTGGGTACAACCCACCTGGGCGTGCCAGGAGAGGGGGGCGCGTCCTGGTGGGTTGTGCCCAACCAGGGGCCCCTCTCCGGTGGGTCTTGACTCCAGAAATTCTTATTATTGATATAAAAAAATCCTCGCAAAGTTTCGTTCCATTCCGAGAACTTTTATTTCTGCACAAAAACAACACCATGGTAGTTCTACTGAAACAAGTGTCAGTCCGGGGTTAGTTTCATTCAAATCATGCAAATTAGAGTCCAAAACAAGAGGAAAAGCGTGAGATAAAGTAGATACGTTGGAGACGTATCAGATACGTGAATAAAAAATGAGTATTTTGCCTTTAATGAGCTATGTGATTTTCATGTAGGATTATTCTTGTCTTTGTGAAAATTAAATGGACCCTGGGGTAGTAGCCAGCCATGGCTGAATGGCTCATCGATAATGTCACGTGGAATGCGACAAAATTGGACGAACTGAATTTAATTTGCCACTTGCTACCCCTACTGCAACATGTGAACGAAGGTACGAACCATGTGTATAACGCTATTTTGTCGGTGGTTAAAATTTGCATAAATTGCCATGTTGATTATATTGTTTCTCAATTCAGTCAAAGAAAAAGTAGATGAAATCAACAAACATACTGCCACCTTGATTACTGACCAACAAAAAATACTAACATTGTATGCGAGCACCTAATGGCTTGGAAGAGTTGGTGTGTGGGGGGCAGAGGGGGGGGGGGGGGCGAAAGTGTCCTTATGTTCCCGAGCTCAAATGAGCTCAGATGAACAGTAAATTCAAAAAAAATCTAAAAAATTTGTGTGGTAAACTTTAACAAATGTGTTAAGAGCCACAAAAATTCACTTTGGAATGACATTTGTGAAATTCGCAGCAAAAAAACAAAATCAGCACTTCAAAATGCTTTCGAAAATGGCATTTTTGGTGCATCAATTTGGTTTTTTTTGCCACCACTTCCACAAATGTGATTTCATGAATAAGTTTTGCAAGCACCGAGAAAGTTTGTCAATGTTTCGCACTAAAAAATCTGAATTTTTTTAATGTTTTTGATTATTTTTTATGATTTTACTGTTCATGCAGGCTCATTTGAGCTCGAGCTGAGAGTAGCTGCGTCGGGGGGGGGATTCGAGAACTTTCACTGGTAAGATATTAAACTTTGGAGGAAAAGCTGCATTAGAAAACTAATTGCCATAACAAACTGTTATAATTGATGTAAGAAGTGCAAAAGTAAGAAAAGTTAAAAAGAAAGGAAGGGTTGAAATTGGATCAAAGATCAGAGATGTTAGGTTTACTTTGTTAACCATGCACCATTGAGCCATCATGCAGAACTACGCTTGTTGTCATTTAGTAGTAATCAGCTCTTCCCCTTCCACCTGGTACACCTTTCCTTCTCCCCTCTTGGTTCCTTCCAGCACCACTTAATCATTGTTCTTAGTAAACTTCATAGTAGTTTAGTTTCTATCGTTGTTCATAGGCCTACTACTTTTCATCCAGTTTGTCATCCTCCATGTCAAGAAAAGTGATTTGTCATTGTGTGATGTTTCAATTTGCCATTAGCATGTTATGTTAGTTTCCACGAGGGAAAATTGAGCTATATGAATGTTTGACGTACAAGCTTTTGAGAAATAGTTGTCATGCGTAACAGTGATTGCCATGTACATATTGTCTATCTTGCCAACTAGAAGAGTGTAATAGTTACCATATATACTACAAGTATAATTTTCAATTGACATGTGATGTTAGTTGCCAAAAGGGAGAGAGTGAGCTGCATGAATGGGTTTGGTTAACATTGGCAATCAATGACACTGATATTTGCCGAAAGGGAAAGAGCATCACTTTTTTTGAAAAATTTCTAGTTAGTCCCTCATTCATCTCATTAGTCACTTTCACAGATAACAATTCAATGAAGAAGGAGGTAGCCATCCTTCCATTTTCTTTCTTTTCTCAATGCAATGGCCGTTGTTATCTTTAAGTTCAACAATAGAGTTATTTTTCTGGCTCTAAGTAGCTTTCCAATGGAAAATGTAGTGTTTTCATCTCCTTCTCTCAAACATGTGTCCGTCGTTCGCTGCCTCCACATGATCTCCTCATGGAATAGTTGTTCATCAAGACCCTTTGAGACACGCTAAATATTTTTATCTTTGTTAGCCAACGATAGTTGCTTCCACAGCTTTCCCAATTTCTTCATGAGTTTGCGTATTTTCCATTTAGCAGAACCAAAGTCCTTTGCCCATGATTGAAGCGGTTGTTGCATATTACCCATCTTATTCACTACCTCAGCCAAAATCCCAGTCTCGCCTCCACTGTTCCACGAATCTACAATATTTCTTTTGAGTGAGCTTACCCTCTCACACTTGTGTTTATAGCCGAACGTGCATCACCCAAAACTCTTATACTGCTGTCCAACAATAGATAGGAAGAGGATCACATGGTTAGACCATGAGGACACAATATTTTTTTTTGAAAAAGGAGGATAACCCCCGGCCTCTGCATCAGTGATGCATGCAGCCTATTTAGTGAATAAAAGTTTGAAAACAAAGTCTCAAGTTCTATAAAAAGCTCACAGAAGGAGCATAAAACCAGCAAAACCCCAAAAAGTGCCACAACCGGCGAAAATAGGCCTAGATGACTAAGCATATATCATGTTATTGGACCGCCATCCAAATCGGTTGTATATAACCCGTGTTACCATCTTGCATCGGTTGCACCCAATATCCAAAAGCTCCCTAGAGTCCGTATGAGTGAGTAATGACCACGTACGGATCCAAGCAATGGCTCTGTATATAACCTGCAAAAAATGATAATTTGTTTCCTGTTAAAGATAATATCATTTCTGCAGTTCCATATAGCCCAAAGTAATGCGCATGTCCCTATCCGAATCTGTCCCGCAGTATTTGATTCCACTCCAGTTAGCCATGTCCCAAATAACGTGTGAATGCTAATTGGAGGAGTAACGTTAAAGGCTATATGTATCGTACGCCAAAGCATTTTGGCAAGCGGACATTCGAGAAAGAGGTGTTTTATGGTTTCATCCCGATCGCAGAAACAACATCGTGAACTACCCACTCATCTTCGCTAGATCAAGTTATTCTTGGTTAAAATCACTCCCTTGTGGACAAACCACATGAAGATTTTGATTCTTAACGGAACTTTAATCTTCCAAATGTGAAGTGGCCGCGTTATTGGTCCAGAGTTAACTAAGTCCAAGTACATCGATTTCACTGTGAAACTACCGTTCATGGTCAATTTTCATTGTATGGCATCTAGCTGGTCTGAAAGTTGAACATCCATCAACCTCCGTACCAGATGTAGCTAGGAGTGCCAACGTTCCCCAACCAAAGCCCTCCTGAACTGCATATTTAGTAGAATCGACTCTAATACCATAACAATGTAAGCTTCCTTACGTTGTATGATATTATATAACGTGGAATATTGTAAGGCTAAGGGTGTCTCCCTTAACCATGTATCTTCCCAGAATCTAGTATGTTCCATTACCAATGTTCAACCTTACCCTCTAAAAAAGGTGTCTTTCGTCCTCATTAACCCCTTCTAGAAGGGCGAGCCATTAGGTCTTGCAATAACCTGGGCCAATGTCTTAGACTGTAGGTACTTATTACTCAAAATTTGTACCAACGTACTCTCGGTCTCAATAGACAGCCTGAATAGCCATTTGCTAAGAGGGCATCTATTTTTGACCTCTAAGTTCTCAACTCCTAACCCTCCTTGGTCCTTGGGTCAGCATATTATATCCCATTTGGACAACCTGTATTTCTATTTTACTTCATCACATTGCCAGAAAAAATGAGATCGATAGAAATCTAATCTTTTTCGTACCCCTGCCAATACCTCAAAAAAAGATAAGAGGAACATCGGCATGCTAGTTAGAACTGAGTTTATCAACACTAGCCGACCCCCATATGACATAAGCTTGCCCTTCCAGCAGCTTAGTTTTTTTCTCAAATCGATCTTCAATGCATTTCCACTCCTTATTCGATAATTTCCGACGGTGAATTGGTATCCCTAGGTACGTGAGCGGTAGGGATCCCAATTCACATCCGAACAATTGTCTATATGCATCTTGTTCCTATTTGGCTCTCCCAAAATGGAACAATTTGCTCTTGTTAAAATTAATTTTCAGTCCGGACAATTGTTCAAAAAGGCAAAGTATCAACTCCATATTTCTAGCCTTAGTGAGGTCATGTTCCATGAAAATAATAGTATCATCAGCGTATTGTAGTATGGATACTCTCCCATCCACCAGATGTGGGACTAGTCCTCCTACTTGGCCATTCTCCTTGGCCCTACCGATAAGCACTGCCAACATATCTGCTACTATGTTAAACAGAATAGGAGACATTGGGTCTCCCCGTTGTAAGCCCTTATGTGTCTGAAAATAATGACATATGTCATCATTCACTTTGATTCGAACACTTTCTTTTTGAATAAAGGAGTCTACCTATTTCCTCCAGGCATCATCAAACCCCTTCATGCGTAAGGCCTGTTGGAGGAAGGGCCATTTGACCTTATCGTACGCTTTCTCAAAATCCACTTTGAATATAACCCCGTCAAGTTTCTTCGGATGGATTTCATGAAGAGTTTCGTGTAAGACAATAACCCCTTCTAGGATGTGTCTCCTCAGCATAAACGCAGACTGCGTTGGGTGTACCACCGAATGGGCAATCTGTGTTAACCTATTCGTGGCAACCTTAGTGAAAATTTTGAAACTCACATTGAGCAGGTAGATCGGCCTGAACTTCTCAATGCGCACAGCCTCCTCCTTCTTTGGCAACAATGTTATTGTTCTAAAGTTTAGGTGAAAAGGGTGTACGTTACCGCTAAACAAATCATGAAACATAGGCATTAGATCATTCTTAATGATATGCCAACACCTCTTATAAAACTCTTCCGGAGACCATCCGGACCAGGAGCCTGTAGGAAACAGATCTTACTAACAAGGAGAAGTCACAGGTCGATCAATTCAAACCTTGATATTCCACATACCATGTTGTTTGTTATCATAGGACCTTGATATTTCATACGGGTCTGCTAGAGATGCTCTTAAGAGGCGCGGGTAGGAAGAGGGGTATCCGATGGATCACGACAAATGGCTCGCGGTTTTTACATTTCGGAAAAAGTCCAAAACAAACCTTGAACTTGTAGACCAAAGCTAAATCGAACCCTAAACTTCAAATCCCTGAAATCAACACACCGAACTATATAATCTCGGTCTATTTTAAACCTTAAGTGCCTTCCCAAACAAAGATCGTCCACGTTGCAGATCGAACCCGGGATGGTTGGCTGCGGCCAGATTGGGCCGGCCCATCAGGCAGGGCGAAGCGTGTGTTTTTTCTTTTTTGCAACATTTTTTCTGAACCGCGCCACATAAAAACGTTCAAAAAGAAGAGCCTTGTGAATCGAACTTCTAACCTAACGCTAGTACAGTGCTCCTGATAGCCACTCCAACTGATTCCCGTTGCGGACATAAGAAAGCGCGAAAATATTTAAACCAATGCAGTGTGTTGAATTGAAAACATTTTCTACAATTGTTTGAAACATTTTCTTGAAAATTGTCAACAACTTCGAAATCCGAATATTCTTGAAAGAAAAAAGCAATTTTTAAAATTCATTTTTTTAAAAAAATTGAAGATTTTTTGGATTACGAGCAGTTTTAGAAAAACATGACTTTTTTTAAACATGAACCATTTTTTAAAGCCCCGAACATTCTTTAAAGTGTGAACCCTTTTTGGCAAAAAAGGGACAAATTTTTGAAAACACAAACAATTTTGAAACCTGAAAAAAATTAAAGTACAATTCTTTCCCCATTATTAAGTTTTTTAGAAAATGTTCACATTCTAAAATATTATACAGGATTCAAAATTTGTTCCTATTTTTTTCAAAATATGATTATGTTTAAAAATGTTTTCGAAAATTGTTCTCAATTCAATATTTTGTTCAGGTTTAAAAATTGTTACTGATTTTAAAAAATCACGTTTAAAAATGGTTCGTTTATAAAATATATTCAGGGATTTCAAAATGGTCACGTTTGAAAATTTGTTTGTGTTAAAAAATCATAGTTCCGAAATTTGTTTACACTTTTGCAAAACATGTTTGAATTAAAAAAAACTGTTTTTTTGCTTTTAAGAATATCCGGATTTCAAAATCGTTGATTATTTTCAAGAAAATGTTTAAAAAAAGTCTTAAATGTTTACAAATCTCGATGCTAATTACTCTGGTTAAATATTTCCACTGCTTTCATTTATCACTAACAGTTATTAGGTGGAGTGGCTACACGCTGAGTTTAGCAGCGCCAGATCTTAGGATTGATTCCCCATGAGTATTTTTCTTTTTGGTATTTTTAAGTCAAAAGAAAAACATGTTTCACGTTTGGTGAGCCGGCCCAGTCGCCAGCGATCCCGGTTCGACCAGCTGCCACGTCGACAATCCCTTTGAAAAAATGTCCAAGGTTTAATATAGACTAGGATTAGATAGTTCGGTGTGCTGATTTCAGGGATTTGAAGTTCGGGGTTCGATTTAGCTTAGGTCTACAAGTTTAAGGTTTATTTTGGACTTTTTCCTTACATTTCTGTTTTACCTTTCCAGTAAACTTGTATCAGAGAGAGACCACCTATCGCAGCTGTGGAATCAATAGTGAGGACGAGTAGATCCTAACAAAAACATAGAGACGGTCGTGGCGGCAACGCAGCAGAGAGGCGCCTGCGCGCGTCGCAGCAACGGTGCCGCCGCTGTGCAGCAACGACGACAGGAGAGGGCAGCGTGGGCGGTGTCGTCCCGTCCCGTCCCGTTCAGCAGGGCTCGCATGTTACCCTCACGCCGTCAATCGTCATCAACTGGCCACAAAAGGGGAGCCGGCGGAGGCGAGCACGCGCACCGTGACTCGGCCGGAATAGAAAAACCCCATTCCCGATCCCACCCGCGGATTCCCCGAGTCTCACTCCGCTCCGCCTCCCTTGGCCGCCTTGCCCAATTCCGCTGTCTGCTCTCCAAGCCCGAATGGCGGCGGAGGCCCGGGCCGAGGGCTCCGGGCCGCCCGCGCCCCCTCCGCTGCCCGTCCCCGAGAAGCGCCCGGCCCCGGTGGACGGCCGGGAGGAGGAGCGGCCGGGGACGAAGCGGCGCCGCGCGAGCGTCGCGGCGCTCGACGGCGTGCCGTGCGCCGCGGCCAAGGGTGGGGATGGCGAGGCGGACGGGAGCCGTGACGGCGGCTCGCCCTTCTCCTTTCAGCACGCGCGCGGCGGTTTCGTGGCGCTGGAGACGACGCCCAAGTTCGGGTCATTCAACCCGCCGGTGGCCGCCGAGCAGGAAACCCTCCACCCGGAAGGTTCACCGGTAGTGAAGGAGGAGGAGGAAGATACGGCCTCGGCCACCGGAGTTGAGGACGGCAAAGACGGGAGCTCACAGTCAGTGGCGGCGGTGGACGATCAGGGCCGTCGCCATCCGGGAAGACAAACTGAATCGGAACGATGACTCCCTGGATTTGATCCGTTTCTTCTCCGCGACCGAGTTTAGATTTCAAGGGCGTCAATGCTGTTCTCTTCCTTCCTACTAGATCATGTGATAGTTTCAGTTGAAGGGAATGTATGTCAAAGCTTTGTTTTCTTATGGAATGGAAGATTGGAAGTCAACGTTGATTCCCCTCATATACACGTAGAACCAAACCTGCTGTTTTTTCTCGCATACAGAATGCACCAACTCTTCTTGCCAAGTGATCTGGAAACAATTGTGATTCCTTACTGCGCATGCTGGTGATAGATACCTATGAAATACTTACTCCCTAAGACCATTGTCGGACGGAGGGAGTAGTTAGTTCTAGGATTTGCTTAATTTAATTACCGTTTCCCTTTACAAAGTCAAATTTTCTTATCAACAAACTTGATGGTGTAGCTGCTCTTCTCATGTCAACATGGATTGAACAAAAATCCACACCTGTGTACCACAGCCACAAAACTGAGACCAAATACAGAACCTCACTCGGTCAGTCCATGACTGGTGCTGACTCTGACAGTGAATCTTCTTTGCTAAACGTGGCATTCGATGACATTGGTTCCCTGTACCACTCGTTCTCCTCACGAGTGAGAAAGCGAGCCTCTGCACCAAAGACATGAAGGGTTCAAAATTAGCATACAGGTTCCAGATTGTTTGCTTAACACTCCTTTTGTCTAATCGGATATTAGCAATCCAGTTTTGTCATGTGTTGAGCAATTCAGCTAAGCGTTTTGGCCGTGTATAGATGACAAACATAAATTTTATGAAATGCAACAGGCAGCATACCTGACACAAAAACATCCTTGTAGTCGTCATCGTCATACACAAACGCAGGTGGATCTGGGGAACCAATTCCAACTATTGTGCTTCCACTGCATGAAACATTCACAATGTTGTCCCCATTAAATAGTGTGACTATGAAATGCGGTTCCAAATTGCAAATGCACATGAGGGTCTATTAGCCCTGATTGTCACATCTTAAATACGATTTGTTTTCCTACTGAAATTCACAGAATGACAAATGACAGTGTTTAGGTGCTTCCATATCGATGCTAACTACAGAGCATAATTTCGTAACTGGAGCTCCTGAAAAGACTCCTCTAACCGACCCAAGAGTAAGGCAAGGTGTAATGTTCTGAAGGAAGCCAAATATAAACTGAGGGAAGAGAGGACTAATATGATGGTGGTTAACGCTAGAATAAGACTACTTTCGAATAACCATGTTCTTCATAGTTTGGTAAGAGAATATGGCCTCTTACCTCCCTGACATAAAAACAGCACTGTAATCTCCCCTATTGGATGCAATGAATCGTTTCTTCAACTTCTTTAGTGATCGCAACACCTCAAAAGCTGGAGGCTCTGGAAAAAGAGAATGGGGAACATGAACCATTTCTACTAAATGTTATTCAGCAACATACAGAATAAAATAAAATAATTGAACATATATAGTGACAGTATATAATAGCATATTATAATCACACACTCCATACCTAGATCATTTACACAGACATCTTGTGATATCCCATTTTGCGTAATCTCCTTGAGCAAAGCCAAAGGATCAGCTTGACTAGTCTGATCTAACCGGAGTCGCTGCAGTATACGAAGCTTGTTAGGAAAAGCATGCACTTTAAATTAAGAAATTTAAATACCTATTACCTTGTAAACTTCAGCGGTTGAGCATGCTTCAGGTGGCTTTATCAGAACCATTGGCAGATTCTCTGGCAACAGGTTCGGAATATCTTGGACAATCTGCATACATTTAACTTCAAAGTTGTAGATTATAATCACCCACTTCAGCAGCAAGGTAAACATAGATCATGGATATACATTTCCATGTCAGTGTTTAGTTTATAATAATGAAAAACAAATCTTGGAAGCTGAAGGGAACCCCTCTACAAAAGTCAATATTTACTTGAATAAAGTCGAACAAGGCAACTCCTATGAATAAAAATCGGTGATGTGGTATGGCCCAATTGCAATAGTGTATCAGCCAAACCAATTATCTAAGCACTTGTCAATAAGTTGAAACAGGGTTCAGGTGAAATACTTCACTCTTTCTGGTCCAGAATATTGTAGATGTACTTGTAAGAAACTGAATGATGGATCTACTCCAGCCATATTAATGTGGCCTGGTTTTTCTTCTGGAGTTTTTTTTTCTCTAACATAGGACTTCACATATAAGAAACTGAAAAAGGTACTGAAGTTCTTTTTGAAGACCCAGATCGTGCTATCAGGATTGAAACAAAGAGTTTCATGACAGTATCACAGAAAATCATCACCCAATTTGCAGCAACTCCAGGAAAAGTTTTGGTGGATTCCACTCCGGGGACATTAAGCTTTGGATGTTGGCAGATGTGAAGGCGCTCCGGTGTCCCTGTATAGTCTTTTTGCTTTTCCTGTCATTAGTTGTTTTTGTTCCTTAGTAAGCTGCTTTGTATCAATTTCAGTTTTTGGTTTGCCTCCTACTTTGTATCGATGCCTTCTTATGATATACAATGACACACATTTTGGTCTCTGTTTGAGGGGAAAATGGACCGCACATGCCTTAATGGAGTAGGGATATTCACTGGGAAGGACTACAATTAGAAGCCATGATTCAAGGAAAATAATACTAGAACAGAGTCTTTCACATACCTCTCCCCTACCAGTACAATATGCTGCTCCTCGTGAAAAGAAGAAGGGGATATCTGATCCAATCTCACCAGACCATTCTTGAAGATCTTTTTCTGAAGCAATGCCACCACTAAACTGGTTAGCAGCCCATAGTGCAGTTGCAGCATTACTGCTTCCTCCACCAAGACCAGCACCAGTTGGGACCTTCTTATCAAGGTGTATCTACACTTCAACAAGGACAATAGTAAACGATAAAATCTAAGCAAACATATCAAGTAAAACAAAATAACCTTCGCTCGCTTTAATGTCAAAACAATGTACAGTTTACATACCCAAAAGTGCTTATCAGTGCCAGTTTTCTTGCGGTAAAGATCAAGTGCCCTGATGATCTGTGGATGCATGAAATAAAAAAGTAAGGTAAGGTAATAAAGATGATTCAGGTGTATTTGTTAGTCGATATAAGACATATCTATATCAAACATACCAAGTTACTCTCATCAACTGGGACACCTGCAACATTGGTTGATAGCCGATCTTTGCTCTTACTTGGCGACAGTGAGAATTTGATAGTATCACCCAAACTAACCACCTGGTTGATATATACGATTATCAAAAGTGATACAGCGCAGAACGAATCATAACCATATCAATAAGGAAGGAAATGAGATTACAACATAGGGCTAAGATCAGATCGGGCAACTTAATTTGCAGAAAGAATAACGTACATTGCAGAGCCAGTTGTTTATAACTAGCTCTAATTACCCGATGCACAAGAACTTAGGGGGAAACTGACATATTATTTAATAGAATGGCAATAGCTAGGCCAGAAAAGATCACACAGCTGATTAGTTTGTACATCTTACAGATTATGCGAATAAAAGCAACATCTCTACAGATTAATTTTTAATCTTCCACCTGCCGGATTTCCCCATAAAAAAACTATTAATCTTCCATATCACAACTCCATTAAAAGATGAATGGCACTAAAATTATAAAATCACCCTTTCCACATGTTCATGCAGACATCACTAAAACAGGCACAAGAAATAACTCACGTGAAACAGAGAAGCCAGGTCATGGAACCCATCTGGTCTCTTCCCGGTTATCCTCAAGAAGACATTAATCTACAAGGTAAAATGCTATACAGGTATAAGTCAATGGGCAAAACAATAAGAACCAAATTTAACCTTTCCCTTGCTTATCAGAAACATAACAACATGTACATACTTTGCAAGGTGAGAACAGGTTGAGCCGTGTAATCCCCACATCCTTGTCAATCTGGTCCGCTAGCTGGTTAAACTTGGCTTGTGCGTCATACGTAAGCTTAACAAAAGAACACAGCTATAAATTAGAACACAAAATATGCAGGAGAAACAACAGCTGCAGTAGATTTTCTTAAATTGCCAAAACTGCAGGGCAGATAGTTTATGGCAGGCAGATATCGTGGCAGTATGTTACAGCAAGGAAAACAATGCATCACAACGGAGCTTGAAGCAATTCGTTATGTTACAGCCAAGACAAATGCTGTTCCCAGAGTGAAATACTGAATCAGTTGATACCATACAACTATGATGAACTCGGTGCTTACTCTACAACACGAAGAGATGAAAGTCCATGACTGTTGTCCAGAATTATTTATTTTATTAATTTGCAGTAAGCATCATGGGATGGGCGGAGTCACATGAACCACGCAGGAAATTGCGCCAGTGACTAACTAATTGGAGGGGTCAGAAATCACAGATAACGCCCGGAGAGAGTGCAGAGCAATGAATTACCTCGATTTTCTTCCTCCCTTGGTCGGCCGACGCGGCGACTCTTACGCTTGGAGACCGTCGGCTCCTGGTGCTGAAGCTGGAGCTGACGCCGGCGGAAAACGCCGCCGCGGGTTGGGCCTGGAACCGGAGGTGCTTGGACGGGACCGGGCAGGAGCGGTGGGGTTGGTACAGGCTCTGCGAGAGAAGATGGGCGGAGCAAGCCATGGCTGCCGGCGGGCGCTGGCCGGAGTCGGAGCCGAGAAACGAGGAGGAGAAGCGGGCAAAGAGATAACGCGGTAGCTAGCCGGCCACTATGGCTCTGGCGGGGCGACGGGTTTGAGCAGCGGCCTCTCTGCCTCCGGTCAAAGAGGCCCTCCTCGTCCTCGACATGTGTTTGGAATTTTGGTGAACGTGAGATAGATAAGTCTGGGCGGCCTGACTAAACAAGTAGTGGTAGCAGGACAAAATGGCATCTCCCTGCCTCGCTCGCTGGCACGTTTCTTTTGTGCGACAACGCAGGAACGATCAAACTCTTCACAGATCCTCATCATCCTGTGATAATACAATTTCAGCTAGAACCGGTATACTTCACTACAGAATATAGTTCACTGCTCAGTAGACAGCTTACATTTACACACAGCTCCAGCCAACATAAGGTGAACTTACAGGCACCCATCACAGATTCATCATATATATATATATATAAACTCCACACCACGCATACAGCTTGGAGCAGGAACTCTGGGAGGGAGTGTCACGGGTCGTAGTGCCACTCGGAATAGGTTATCTGGCCAGGGTCGTCGTCGTAAACCGCAGGCCGCCCACCCCCGCCGCCTCCGTACTGGTAAGAGCTGGGACCGGGGCTCGACGACCCGAATGGCCAGAGGAACGAGAAAGGGCTCCCTCCATCGTCGTCGCCGTTCCTCGTGACAGGCGCAGGGTCGGCTCCGGCTCCGGCAACCCCGCGGCTCACGGCTTCGCCGGCGTGGGCCAAAGGTTGTGGGCGGGCTGCATTGCTGTCTGATCCTCGCTGCGGCGGCAGCGGGTGGCGGCAAACTGGGCAGGAGTTGTGCTGAACCAACCAAGGGATGATGCAACTGGCATGGTATAGGTGCTTGCACGGCATCTCCCTCGCCTCCGAGCCAACTTCAAATCTGTCCGTGCAGACTGGGCAGACTGGATCATCGCTCAGATGCCTGCGGGTTATCTTCACCACCGGCATGGAGTCGATTGCGGACTGCGAAGCAGGCGCTGGTCCTTGACGGTTGCCGGTCTGCAATAGCAGCTGCTCGAATAGAGCTTCGAGGCTGGTGCCGCCGACAAGGAAGCCGCTGAAGTTTGGACGGTCAGTGCCGATTCTGCGGCCTCCCCTGACAAGCACATTTACTCCGCTGTCATTGCTCCCCTGAGCAGGCATGCTGCCGCCGAATATCAGCCTAGGGCCAATTGGGGACGGCCTTCCTTGTGTGGTACTTGCCCAAGCTGCATTAGGATCAAACACAGGATTGCTGCCCATTTCTGCCATCCGTCGACGCATGAGGGCAGACATAGCATCCATCATTCCAGATCGTCCATCTAGGCGATCATCGAAGCGTGGCCCAAACATACCGTAGTTGTTCAAAGCACCTCCTATCTCACTGATCTCTTGTATGAAGCCATCATTGCAGTTGGGACAGATTATATCTTGTCCACGAAGACGAATTGGCCGACGGCACGCATAACACCAATGTGTGGCTCTGTTTGACATCTTGAATCTGTGACAGATTAAGCCCCCAGCATTAGCAGGAAGTTTCTATATTTTCTAGTACCGATGAAAAGCACCATTTGAAAACATATACTAGCACAAGTGAATAATAAGGTGAAAAGATAAGCAGAAAAATTGTACTTGATTAATATTACGCTTAACTCATCATTCATCAAATGGCAAGTTTGCTCATATATACATATGTCATGAAGCAGAATCAATGTGTTTAGCTGCAAATATCACCTCTATATTTCCTAATTTGGGTTTCTATTGTTCATGTGCACAACAATTAACTCAATGTAAATTCATATCAGTAAGACAACAAGAAAATGGTGTCAGAAGGTACTGTGCTACTTCAGTAATAATCTCTTACTCAATTTAAACAGATAGAATGCAATCCATTTTGGCTACACTATGATAAAAAGGGATAACTTTATCAGTCCAATTACATGTGATTTGTACCATATGCAGAGTAGACACTGAAATGCTTTTTTTAAATGTAATTTTTTTTAAATGGCTGTAATCTGAAATGCTTACTTGTCTCCACATTTCATTACGGTTAACACTTGAGGGCTATTGTACAGTTTGTTTTTCCAGGGGACTGGAAGGAAATAGCTCACGTTTCTCACTAGAACTTATCTCACTGCTTTGAAAGACTGCAGGCAGTGCTTATTGCTGCTTTCTCTACGCTGAATTGAATTAGTATCTTAGATTTGTTTCGGGGATAAACCCTAACCCCCAGGGTACTACATGGAAAACTCACCACTTACAGTTGGTTATGTATGCTATCCAGATTTCATATGGTTGCCTGTGAGCATGCTACAGAATGGTGTACTCTGAATAAACAAAGTATCACCTCAGTTTCGAATTATACGACGCTTTGGATATTTCAATATGGACTACATACGGACTGAAACGAGCGAACAAACACACTAAAATGTGTCTATATACATCTGATTCAGAAAA
Organism: Triticum aestivum; assembly: GCF_018294505.1. Lineage (NCBI taxonomy): Eukaryota > Viridiplantae > Streptophyta > Magnoliopsida > Poales > Poaceae > Triticum > Triticum aestivum. Next base: position 587,887,924 of record NC_057801.1, on the reverse strand, counting down.
AAGTTAGAACATCTTATAATATGGAACGGGGGAGTAATTGCCAGTGATTTCTTAGTGAACGATCCCACTTACATGATTACTGAGAATAAGGCTCATGAACCAATTATCCTACTAGACCAAAGTTCAGCATTATTTGCCTATTACACTGCCTACGCTATGCCTGTCGAAGCAACTACTACCAATTGTCCACCAGATGCACTATGATTCTGCTAAGACGTTAAGACGAGATACGAAACAGGGCGCACTTGCTAATAGGCTATCCAGCCTGTGTGAAAACCCCTATCTTGCTGCGTGGCTGCTGTGCTAAGTGGTGCAGGATGTGTATTTCGAACCGTTATGTCAGAGTGCTTTTGTTAGCAGTACCAGATAAAAATACTGCAGGTTCCAACAACTTGTTCCCCCGAATCCAAATCCAATTAAAAGGGGAAAGAAAGATCTTCGTGCCCGACCCACGCATTCGTCTCGTGCAAAGAGAGCAGTAAAGGCGACAGAACTCATAATCTCACACCTCGCGTCAAAAATCGGAACCAGTTCTTCATGACCCATAATCTCACAACAGGACTCAATTCGCCCCTGACAGGAAGGTAAACGAGAGACGAACAACGCCATGAATCATCCAATGCATGAATCTAGCAAACCGTGAGTACCCAATTCGGCGACAGTCCACCCCCGCCCCAAATCTCGCGCGGCTGGGCACGGAAAGGGGCTACCGAAATCGGCGCATGCAGAAACCCTAGGGATTAGCACGAAGAGCATCGAGGAAACAAGAGCATCGATCCGGGCTGACGGTACGGTACCTTTGATCCCGGCGGGGAGGAAGGATGGCGGAGGGGCGGGCGGTTGGGACGCTGTGGGGAGTGGCGAGGAGTGTGTGCGTGATGTGTGACGGGGAGTGATCAGGCAGTGCGTCATATAGACGCGGCGGGGTTTGCGGCGAAGCGTGGCACGCCGGTGGCACTGATCGAATGAGCAGTGCGCCGTTCGCTGTACCGCGCGGGGCCCCATGGTTAGGTGGCGTGCGCAAGGGCTGGAGGAGGCGTGGCGCGCTCCAGCACCATTCGACCACCACGCTACCCTTGCTTCCGGGTCACCCCCAGCAAGCATGGGTCGGAACTCGTATTATATGAAAATAATATACTAATTCTGAATATCTAGGCACGTAAATGTCTTTGTCTTTCATATGTTTCTAAAAGTTCTTGAAAAAATATTGACATAAAAAGAACCAACATGTGATTGGATGGCTAGGAGGGTGGTTGTGTTGTGCGGCTTGTGCCCCTAACCTACTAGGGAAAAAACGGTGAGTTTACATGGATGTGGTCATAGGGATGAGTGCATGTGCGTGCATATAAACATCTACGTTTGTATTGTATTTCTCGCAAAAAAAAACTTGTTGTAGGCTAGATTTTACACCTGACATACAAATATTTTAATTCTTAACTTATTGTTTTTGAACTACCAAAAAATGATCATTCCTCATAAGTGCAAAAATGTTCTTTTGGTTATGAAGAGTTGGAAGGCACATAGTAGACATGAACGAATGTTTGCAAATGTTTATAGAGAATTTTGACATTTTAAACATTTCAACAAATTTAATGTTCATCGCATGGGAAGTCATTTTCGCATCTCTATGTAGTGGGTACTATCTTAATTTCCTTACATAGTTGTTATGGGGGTCGTGGTTATGGTCAGTTTTAAGTTTGGCAACTCCTAGTTAATCTTTACCATAAATCAAGCAAGTTGAATAAGTAATGCAATAGAGATTGATAACTTGATTAAAGTAAATAGTTGAGTGAAGATGATGAACATAGAGGGGCTTGAAGATGTTTTACCGAGGTTCGGATGGTTGCCGCTATCCTACTCCTTGTTGATGGAGGTTTTGAACCAAATGGTTCTAAGATTACAAGGACCTTAATTGCGACGCCTACCAAGCGTAATGTTCCACGATGGTCTATCGAACTTCAATTGTCAAGCCTTGCAAAGGGGTAGATCTTCATAAAGTAGGCGATTCCTTGCCTTCACAAACTCATGGGTCCTTCACAAGTAGAGCGTGAATGTTGTTAAGAAACTCCCAACTATCAAGGAGGTGCACATCCTTCAAGAGTAACAACAAAGCAAAGTCACCGGGTATAACTACTCTAAAAGATCTTTAATCAAAGTTCTTCTCAAGAACCAATAGGATCTCTCTCTCTCTCTCTCTCTCACACACACACACACACACACACAAAGGATGTGGGGTGTAAAAAGAGATTAACACTAGGTTTGGGGGGTTCAAGAGGAAGGGAGAGGTATTAGTCTTCAAAGCGAAGAAGTGTTCACGGAATCACGCATCACTTCTTGTCTTGTCTTCCTGCCTAGCGGGTCTCCGACCCCCCCCCCCCCCCCCGCCCGCCTTCCCGAACATGTGGTACTTGGATATGAGTGAAAATGAGTTGAATGACTTGCCACAACAAAGGTGCATGCAAAACTATATATAGAGCTCAGCAGAAATCTAAGCATTACTTGAAAAAAATAACTAGCTCGGAAGTTTCAAACTGGAGGGAAAAAATCTTTGGAACTTCAGAATACGTTCAAAATTTGAACGACCAGAACAATTCTTGGGAAACGTAGGATCATACAACACTCAAAAGTACCAGGATAAGAATAAGCGATCTGAAAGACCTGTTAGAGTTGTGTCGAATATTGTGTACAAAGAAGGTTATAGTTGGACTTGTAGTAATATTGTGTTTAGATAGGATATGGAGTCGTGCCCTAATAGGACACTTGTATCCTAGGCCTCTCATATATAGTGGGGGCAGATACACGATGTAACCTATGCCAACATAATAGCACAGGCGAGCAAGGGGGAGCCGACGGGGTGTGTCGGTGCCCGGGTGACCGGTGTGCGGTATTGTGATGGTGTCACGGGGAGGCACTACAAAAAAATACACTTCCGTGATGATACGTGTTTGTCACAGTAGGTCATGTTTTTTTCATGCATGTACATCCATGACGATTTTATGACAGAATCAAGATAGTCATACCTGTGCTGTCGTAGAAGTGTTCCATGACATTACCAAAATTATCATCACGGAAGTGTCCATTTCCATGACGATAAATCACGCGTCACGGAAGTGCTTTCGTCAAGGGTGACCGACACGTGGCATCCACCATAACGGAACACCATTAAGCTATCGGGTCCGGTTTTGGATCCGATAACCCGTTAACATCCCCGACCAATGGGGATTTTCCACATGTAAAATCATCATTGGTTGGAGTAAACACGTGTCATCTCACCGTTGGGACAGATGTCATCCACTCATTGGACCGAAGGCGCCTATGATACGTCGACACGTGGCACGACCCAACAGAGGCCCATTCCTATGAAAAGGTCGGCCCGTTTGACTTGGTCAAAAGGCGGTGGGCCGGCCCACGGAAAGCCTCTTAACGGCATGTTCGCATATAGCCCATTTATAGCCCGCAAACATAGGGCCCGTTACGGCCTATCCGAATTAGGCCCAGTAGCGTCATCTGGGCCGTCCAATATGATTCCAGCCCATTTTAACTTCCGGCCTATGTATGCCCCATGACGTCTTTCGGCCCATATGAGGCCCTTTGTAACTCTTGGCCCATTAGTGGCCCGTGCTGAAACTGGCCCGTAATGAACAGTGTATCACTTTATACCCATTAACGGCCCATTATTCCATTGGGCCGTTTCCAGCCCATGTTATCTTTAGGCCTTCTCAGGGCCCATTTATTCTTGGGCTCATTTCCAGCATTCGGTTACTTACAACTCGTTACTGTCATTTTCTGCTTGTGGGCCAAATTCAGCCCGTTGTTACAGTCGGCCCGTTTGTGGCCCGTTAATACGTTGAGCCATTTTCATAGCGTCACCAAATACGGCCTATTAACGACGACCCGTTAAGGTCGGCCCATGAACGGATGATTCCAACTCTAGCCTGTTATGACCATAATGCGGTCTGTTATTGGCCCGTGTTTGGCGGATCGATCGTCCGGCCCATATAAGGCCCATTGATGATACGGCCCGTAGAAGGCCCATTGTGCCTACGGCCCGTAGAAGGCCCATTGTTTCTACGGCCGGTAGGAGGCCCAGTGCCACTATAGTAAATATGTAGCCCATGGTTATTGTGGCCTAGTTTTAAAAAATAGGTTATTGCGGCCACTAGCAAACCGCGGAAAAAGAACTGCACTGACTACAAGCAAACAAATAAACAAGACAACAAGGAAATAAATAAGCAAGCAATTTATGCTAGGCTATCACGGCTATTACACATATTACATCCACTTGGCATCAAAGTTCGCCACAGTGCAAATATAGGGAACAAAGCAGCTATAAACGCCGCAGCAAAACAAGTCCAGAACTGAAACCACTTCAGAAGAGCTCAAGAAACAATATTCTGGGTACCCATAATGTTGGCAATATGCTTAGCAAGCTTATTAACTTTCTCTTGTTTGGCGCTTAAATCCTCCAGCGCTTGCTGTTGCACAAGAAAGTACGCATCTGAATTCTGAAGGGACTTCCTTAGTCCTTTGGCTTCTTGCCGCGGCACAGCTGACTGATGCCTTTCAGCTTGTAGCTGAGACTGAAGAAGCCGAAGTGATTCAGGCAGCGAGTTCGAAGAGCTTGTGCCAGTGGTACTGGCCAGTAACTCGAACACTACATCAACGCAGGACTATGGGGTTTTCTCACTGTCTACAAGATCGTTTTTATCACCTTTCTTGGAGACCAACAGGGTTGTCTCACTATCTTGAACCTTATCTGCATTACTTTCTCTATCATTGCATAGTGGGGTGCTCTTCTCCAATATTATGTTTGCATAGTACAAGAGAAACAAGCAGACACATCACAGGTTTAGCTTGTAGTATACGAAACTCATTTTGGTAAATAGGTTCAGTAGTAAGGTGGACAGGATAACAGCATGAAACAAACATATATCTATGTACTATGGTCACTGTATTGTCCATATCATTCTAGTTTATGTTGCCTAATCAAGGTACAGACACAGTTCAACTCAAATATTTTTAAGACACAGCAGCATAGTCAAAATATAAGTGTGAGAAACTACACAGCATTGGCAGCACTTGTAATGTGCATCACATGAGAACATAACTGTTTGTACAACTTAAACTGAAATCAACATAGAGCAAGAAGTTAGAACAACAATCCAGTTAAAGAAATAGGTTTAAAACATACCTGTTGCGCCATTGGAGTTTTAATTGGATCCTTCAAATTCGAAAGTAGTTGGTATGAGTAAATACAATGATGCAACAACAAAGGAGTATGGACCATAGCTACGGAATCTGGCCTAAGAACAATTGATCTTCTGCTTTAAACGTGGAGTTTGGGTTAGCTGTGGTGGTCTTCATGCTTTGGGCACTGCAGTAGCTTTACAAACTGCTCGTGTGGGGGTACTCTGTGGTGGACGTGGTGCTTTGTCAACTAGAAGTGGGTTACTATCCGCTGGGGTTGCGGTTAGATGGGTTGTAGCTGGTTCTTTGCCCAATGGTGTAAGTGTGCAATCTGGAAGAGTCTCGATTATGTGTGGTGGGGCTAGTTTGTGGGCCAGTACAACCATGGTTCTATCTGCATCGACGGGTAGCACTGTCTTTTGTGAAGAACGGGTTTTTGCTCCCTTAGATACTGCCATCACCTCCTCCAAATCAAATGGCTGATAAACAAGAAAAGAAATTGAACGTACATACATGGTATGATAGACAGATGTGGTAATTCACATATATGTTGTCTAACCAAATAGGACAGCATGACACAATTTCATATATATAATGCCTAACTAAACAGGATAACATGACACAGTTTCAGATATATGATGGATAACTTAACAGGATATAATGGCATAATTCAACATATGATGAGTACCTAAACAGGATGACATGACAAAACTATATGATGTCTTTCTAAAATAGGTTGGGATGAAATAATTCACATATATGTTGTCTAAGTATACATGATGTCATGATATAATTGACATAATTGATTCATATACTAAGCAGCTGGCACTCGCATGTATGATCTCTAAACTAAGCAGATGGAATTCAATATTGTGCATATGATGTCTAAACTAAGCAATGCAAGACACCATATGCATCATATGATAAATATAAACATTGCAACTTAGAGCATACACCTCAGGTGGGATATAGGACTGGTCATCTGTCTTTGAATCCTCCTATGACGAGCTCCCTGTAACCATCGAGATATATGCTTCAACAGGTACCATTGCCTGCTCTAAAGACCTTGTTTTCACTCCAGATTTTTCCATAACCGGCTCAAATGGCTGATACAGATGAAGAGTAGTTCAATATACACAGATTGTCGACAAATGGAATACGTAATGAAAAAAAAGATGGCATGAGATAATACACATGAAAAGGAGGCATTCACACAAAGCATGTCTAATCTAAGCAGATGGCATGGCAATGCAAGACACCATATGCATGATATGAGCAATATAACCCAGCCAAGTTAGAGCATGCACCTCGGGGGGGGGGGGATATGACTTGTCATCTATCTCTGAATCCTCCTTTGAGGAGCTATCTGTAACCAGCGAGAAATCTGCATCGACAGGTAGCACTGCCTGCTCAGAAGACCTTGTTTTCACTCCAGATTTTCCCATGACCGGCTCAAATGGCTGATGCACAAGAAGAGTAGATGAATGTATAAACATTGTTGACAAATGGAATACATTATGGAAAAAAATATGGCACGATACAATTCACATATACGATGACTGGCTAAACAGGATGGCATTGCATGATTCACGTATATGATGCCTGGCTAAAGAAGATGGCATTGCATAATTCCCTTATACTCCCTCCGTTCCTAAATATTTGTCTTTTTAGAGATTTCAAATGGACTACCACATACGGATGTATATAGACATATTTTAGAGTGTAGATTCACTCATTTTGTTCCGTATGTAGCCACTTGTTGAAATCTCTAAAAAGACAAATATTTAGGAATGGTGGGAGTATGATATAGAAACCAAACAGGTGACATTCACACAAAGCAAATCTAAACTAAGATGATGACATATAAAATGTATAATGTAAGCAATGCAAGGCTCCATATGCATGATATGACCAACATCAGCATGCTAGGTTAGAGCAAACACCTCAGGTGGTAAACAGGCGTGGTCGGCTCCTTCTGAATCCCCATCTGAACAGTTATCTTCCTTTGGAATACAATCTGGAAATGCAGGAGGGGGGCCCACTTCGCCCACCATGGAACGGTGTCTGCATGACATTATATTCCCACGCAACGGTCTTCTCTTTTTCTCTACATGTTCAGTACGATTGTGTACAATATCTGACATGCATAATAAAAAAAATAGTTAGATTTTGTAAGGCCTAAGGGGTGCATGCAAAAATCAAGGCTGATGGTAGCAAATGAGTGGATGGATCCAAAACTAATGATAGCAGGTAGATTATAGCTTCAGTTTAAAAAGATAGACAATGGATCCTCTATTGTTTGTTGCCCACCCAACATGAACCACATAGAAGACCCTAGATGAACCAGATAGTAGACATATACTATTCGTTGCTGGCTTGATATGAGACCCATGGGCATTTCAAAACTCAAGTTTGAATGATAAAGTAGCAGGTAATAATAACCGATGTATAACATAAGCAAACACAAAATATTGTGATCTCTCTTCCGGAACTGTGTAGTCCTCAGGTTCATCTGCTCAGTCGATGATGGTAATGCAGTTGGCGTGGCTGCCGGCAACGGGGAAGATGATCTGAGGCGGCGAAAGAAAGTCTGCAGGGGGGATCTCTGCTGCAGTGAACGCTTCTGTCGATGGTGCACCTCAGGTGGGGTGGATGACGACACGGCAGGAGCAGGACATAACACACAGAGTTTTCTTTAACGCCTATCTGAAAATGAAGTAAATCTGTAAGGGCTCCTTAGAATTGGAGGATTCTATAAACGCAGGGACAGGAAAAACACATGAATAGGATAGGAATGCACATGCAAAACAGACCATTTGGAAACATAGGATTTCAGCCAACCTGGGTGTTTGGTTCACATGAATTGGAAGAACACAGGAATGGAGAAACATGGTCAAATTAAAGTCAAACCACGTGAAAATGAAAAAAATAAGAATCTTATTATGCCAGTAATGCAATTAGTTCTATTCTTCATACATATTAATTTGGAAAGGACGTCCAAGTGAATAAAATTCCTACGTTTTTTCTTCGAAAGAGACACCAAAAGAAAAAAATCCTCCAGTTTTGCTTTGCTCCACTCCTTCTAACAGATTTGCACGAATAGTAGTTCCATAGCAAAGGATCTCTGAGGGATCGACATGAATGCAGAGTAACAAAGTGATGTGACAAGTGTACAACCTCTTTGGCATAGCCTTGTGGACCTCAGCATCATTGGGTTGGACGTGGAGGATGGTGATGCTGGTGTGACTGTCGGAGGCGGGGAAGAAGATCCGAGGCCTCTGGAAATGGCGCCGAGGGTACTGCTCCACTGTGATGGACGGTTCCGTCGTTGGAGCAGCTCCGGTGAGGTGTACGGCGACGAGGCTGAAGCAGGAGAAAACAGAACACATTAATCTGAAGTGGGACCCTAATATCATCTGCAATAGATGATGTAAAATACATCACCAAAAGTGCTAGATGTAAAACGCATCAGCCGTGCCACGGCCGCTCCAATAGATGTTGTAAGTACTGTTCACTCTGAACTTAACTGAAGAAAATGAACTTTACAGTCGAAACTGAATTTTACTATTGAAACTGATTGAACTAGTAGCAGAGCATTGCATTAGATGTTTAGGGCGTTCGAGCACTAGTAGCAGAGAAGCAGTGATCTAAATCAGGAGGCGCTCGAGCAGGGAATGCACTAGCAGAGAGCAAGTCGTGCAGTAGCACCGCGAGCGAGTGCTAAAGCAGCAACTCCTGTAGCTGCCGGAGGTCGTGCAACAGCAGCAGCACCGCAAGCGAGAGCAAGAGCAGAGCAGCAACACGAACGAAAGCAAGAGCATTGCAGCAGCATGACTGACAACAAGAACAGAGCCGCAGTGCGAGCGAGAGCCGGAGCAGCTGCAGCTAGTGCCGTTGTGGAAGTCGCCGCCGAGGAAGCAACAACATGGGGGAGAGACGTCATTGATGATGTGGCCGACGACGGCACCGTTCATGGAGACCCACCATGTCTGCTCGGTATCGAGCACAGGCAGCCCCGTGAGATCCAATAAAAGATAAAATGCAGCGGTGAGTGCAGAACCTCCTTGGTGGCACCGAGTTGGCCTCGGCTTCATCGAAGGAATTGGTGAGGATGCTGCGGTTCCAGTGGGGCAGGTCAAGACGGCGCTGTGGTGATTGATGTGGCGCGATAGACGAGCGAACATCGGGGTAGCTCCTTGGAGGTGGAGGACAGGGCGGCTGATCCGGCAAGACGACGAGATCGACGACGAATCCTCATATGGTGCGGTGGATGAGAGACGGCGAGCTGTTGCGGTGGACGATGTAGTCGGCGAAGAGTCTCCAGCTGGGCGGTGGTCGGGAGGCCGACGGAGGATCGTGGGGTTTCGCGGGTTTTGGCAGCCTCGATGTATGAATGGGGGAGCTTCATTTCTGGCTGAGGGGTAGAAGGGGGATTTCATGTGTTTGAGCTGCGGGACCGATTTCGGATGAGGAGGGAGTTTTCGCGGGCGTCGAAATTTCAGGATAACAAGGCGCGGCGCGGGTTGAAGAGGCGGGAGTTTCAAAGCAGGTGAGACAAAAGATACTCGAGCTTGAAAATTTCGGGATAACAAGGTGCGGATTCCTTGTTCGGCAGAACAAACTTAAGGTGTAAAAAAACAATTCATACAAGACACAAGAGAGTCATGTCCCCTTTTACTATATTGCTATAGATGCCATTGTAAAAACTACAAGAAAATGTAAAAAATCGGGAGAACAAGATTACCCTGCACAGTACCAAATCGATTCGCACTTCCCTCAACAACAACAAAAAACAAATCAATTCCCACCAAAAGAAAGAGTAATGTCCCTTTTTATATGATTACAAATGCCAGGATCTTGAATTTCAATTTTTGAATCCACGTTATGTTGAATTCGGATATATCGTTAGGTGACCTTGCGGTCTATAATTGATGTAGTCGTACATTTTGATCTTCCATCATATATGAACATTTTACTCCACCATGTGAACATATATATTGTCGTCTACCATATGGACTAAATCTGAATCAATTTTCCTTATTTGAATACGATTGTTGTCAAGTTATACAATAATTTAAATATTATCTTGATAACAAAAAACATGCATATAGCAGTAATCATATTTCACTATGAACTACATGTACCATACGCTCTCCAATTCAAATATTTGTATCCATTTTATGTTGAATTCAAATCATAGTACATTATTGGTCTAGGTAGCATGATGTTCAGGATAATCTAAACCATGTTTTTATATGTATAATTTTTGGCTGAATTGGAACAAGTTTTGGTATAAGCTTCTTGCAAAACCGGAGATTCTCTCAACAAGCCTCGTGGTTCCGAGAGGGAACGTGTCACCTTTGTGTGCGAAACAATATACGCTGCCTCCCCACCGATTTTCTTTATAGAGACAACATAGAACTATATGAGTGTCCTGTTAAATTTTGGAATTATTTCGGGTTTGTTTGGACTTTTTATACATTAATTGAGTTTCTGGACTTTTAATGTGCATAATCTAAATATGAACTGCATGCACATGCTCCGGTGCACCAAAGTTGGTTGAAAAATCACATGTGTGTCCTTGGTTGAATTTCTAGGTCCCATGGAAGAAATGAGAATGAAATTCAAACATCTGGGCATCGTGACTCGGCCAAGAACATCGAGAAACTTAGATTTTAAATTCATGTAAATCCAAAACTCGCCTGGAAATCATGAAACTTGGCATGGTGTCATGTCATGGCACTAACATGTTGTGGTAAAAAATTGGGCCGATTTGGAAGCTCGTGGTTCTAAGAGGGAACGTGCCACCTTTGAGTGTGAAACGATATACGTTGCCCCCCCTTGAGTTTCTTAACAAAGGCAACATAGAACTACATGAGTGCCCTATTAAATTTTGGAATTATTCCGGGTTCGTTTGTCGTTTTTTATACATTAATTGAGTTTCTGGTCATTTAATGTGCATAAGTCAAATTTGAACTACAAGCACATGCTCTCGTGCACCAAAGTTGGTTGAAAAATCACATTTGTGTCCTCGGGTGAATTTCTAGGTCCCATGCAAGAAATGAGAATAAAATTCAAACATCTGGGCATCGTGGCTCGTCCGAGAACATTGAGAAACTTGGTTTTAAAATTCTTGTAAATCCAAAACACGTCTAAAAATCATGAAACTTGGCATGGGTGTCATGTCATGGTACTACCATGCTGTGGTAAAAAAATTGGCCGAATAGGAACAGATTTTGGTATAAGCTTCTTGCAAATCGAAGCTTCTCTCAAGAAGGCTCGTGGTTCTAAGAGGGAACGTGCCACCTTTGAGTGCGAAACGATATACGCTGTCCCCCTTGAGTTTATTTACAAAGGCAACATAGAACTACATGAGTGCCCTGTTAAATTTTGGAATTATTCCGGCTTCGTTTGGCCTTTTTTACACATTAATTGAGTTTTTGGTCATTTAATGTGCATAATTCAAATTTGAACTACAACCACATGCTCCCGTGCACCAAAGTTGGTTGAAAAATCACATTTGTGTCCTCGGGTGAATTTCTAGGTCCCATGCAAAAAATGAGAATAGAATTCAAACATCTGGGCATCGTGGCTCGGTCGAGAACATTGAGAAACTTGGTTTTAAAATCATGGAACTTGGCATGGTGTCATGTCATGGTAGTACCATGCCGTGGTAAAAAAATTGGCCGAATAGGAACAAATTTTGGTATAAGCTTCTTGCAAATCGGAACTTCTCTCAAGAAGGCTCATGGTTCTGAGAGGGAACATGTCACCTTTGTGTGCATAATTCAAATTTGAAATACAAGCACATGTTCCAGTGCACCAAAGTTGGTTGAAAAATCACATGTGTGTCCTCGGGTAAATTTCTAGGTTCCATGCAATAAATGGGAATGAAATTCAAAATTCTGGGCGTCGTGGCTGGGCTGGAAACATTGAGAAACTTAGTTTTTTAATTCCTGTAAATCCAAAACACGCATGAAAATAATGAAACTTGGCTTGGTGCCATGACATGGCACCAACATGCTGTGGTAATTTTGCAGTCCGATTTGCAAAGGCACACACATTAACAATCAACAAAGTCATTTTGGAACAAGTGCTGTCACGTTACAATCGGAAACACAAGTATTATTGAAACCGTGGGAGTTCTATTTACTACCATTTACGTGTCGCCACGCATCCCCATTTTTTATTAGCTAGGAGGCACCGTGCATGGTAGCTATTTGAGTACGAGAGGCGTGCGATCAAACCCGTGCGCGTGCTTATCGGGAGGAGAGCCCTTTGACCTCCATCTGCCGTCCACCTCTCTCCCAAGGTCTCCATTAATGGCGCCCGAGCCTCTGTTTAATGGCGTGGCTATGTCTCACTCAACTGAGATTTAAGAGAGAAAAAAGAAAATCCGAAAGCACAGATCTTGATGTAAGATCCGACGGACCTATATAGCATCTACTGCGACTTATAGCAAGACTGATGAATATATAAGGACGATTAATTGTCTTACATAATTAGGAAGATAATTAAAAAATCCACATGCGGCTACGCCCGAAATACACAAGGCCAAAAGAAGAAGGAAGACAAGGATCTGGCTCGCTGATCTCTACTTTCTTGATGCGTTGCTGCAGGCCGCGGAAACTAGTCTCCACGGCGAGTGGCGATGAGCTCTTTCGTGTCCTCAAGATGCTGCTTGAGAACATCCATGGATTCCTCCACTAGCCTTTGGCGCTCGATGCAGAGCATGTCATTCTCGTCCATAAGTTTCTTGACAATGACACCGATCCTCTTCAACAAGGCATTGGTCTCCTCCTGCTGGTCTGCACTTCAGACGATCTTCGCCCTCAGCAGGTCGCACTCGGCCTGGAGCCTCTCATTGCCCTCCCTTAGTTGTCGGATGACGCCGGTAGCCTGTTCAAACGAGGCTTTCATGTCATCCTGCAACCTCGCCCAGCTGGAGATCTGATCCATCTGGCTATGGACGATCGCATGCATGCACCTGTAACAGTCGTCGCCTGCCCGCGAGAAATTTTCCCAGGCCGCCACGGCGCGGCGGGACATCTCTGCTGCTTCCGCGGCGCGGCTGGACTAGTCTGCTGCATCGACGGTGCGGCGGGACCTCTGTGCTGCTACTTCCGTGCGGCGGGACATGTTGGCTGCTTTCGTAGCGAGGCGAGACATCTCTCGTGCTTTCACTTCCATGCTCGCCTCTCCCTGGTGGCAATCTCTTGACCCAGAACTCACGCTAGCCATGGTAGACGCAAGGGAAGGATGCTGAATGACTTGTTTGTTTTTGTGGATGAGGAGTTGAGGAGGAATATGCAGTCATCTTGGCATACTAGTATTTATAACCGAGTACTAATACACTCCTAAGTGGGAAACCGTTTAGGTTGTGATCGGTGTGAATAGGTTTGCAATTCAATATAGCATGGTACTAATACGCTACTAAGTGGGAAACCGTTTAGGTTGTGATCAGTGTGAATAGGTTTGCAATTCAATATAGCATGGAGTAATTTGGAATGTGACGAGACCTAAGCTCAAAATTTATTGACGGTTCTAGTTTCGAAGTGCGGCACTATTCTCGAATGGCGTTACGTGGGCACGTGTTCTCGCCCGTGGTGTAGCATATGCCATGGTAGTTCTTTTTCTACTGTTGTGTACGTGCAATAACTGACACCATCGCATACATATCTTATGGATAATGGGGTGTTCGACAGGAATAGCCGCGTGGCGAGCTATAGGCTAGTCTTTTTTCAGACGCATTAAACCTATCTCTCGGGACTTCTCACACGCACCATCATGCCACCCATAAAAACTTGTACTCTGAGTTTAGTATGTTATACAGGAAGAGAAGAGGTGCACGCACGCACTCGTCCTCTCACACACGCGTCTGTTTTTCTCGAAAAGGAGGATGATGACCCCCGGCCTCTGCATCTGGGAGTCACACATGCATCTGTAGCTACGAATTGTAGTGTTCTCAACCATCCGATTGGCTCTATCATGGATGTACCTATATACTAAAACATGTCTAGATACATCTATATTTTGACAAATGGAAGGCATGTATTGTGGAACGGAGGGAGTGCTTGTCATCAAAATGGATAAAAAGGGATGTATCTAGAAATAAAATACGTCTACATACATCTCCTTTTATCCATTTTGATGACAAGTAGTACTTCTTACCCAAAGGAACTTTATATCCAACAGACACAAAATATCCGTTCGACTATTGGAAATTACAGATCTGATGTCGAAGTAATTGTTGCATCGCCACCAAAACCCACCATTTCTTAAGCTAAAGTAGACCGAGGTAATCCCTATATTAGCATATTACTAAGATAAATAGAAGGCATTGTAGAAACATTTAGGACGTGAGCTTGTCAATCTGAATGTGAAGGGACACCAGCTTAGCCCCGGCCAGCAGCTTGGGCGAAACTATGAAGAAGGTCAGCTCCTGCACGTCGACGTCGCCGAGATCCTTGCTGCTTGTCACCTCCATTTCCACCTTGACGGCGTCGGTCGTGCCTTTGGGCTCCCCCGGCAGGCCGTTCGCCCACAGCTTGGCCACGTAGTACGGCAGTGGGGACGCCCCCACTCTGATGCAGACGACCGGCATGGCGATAGGCGCGCCGATGTAGAGCATGCCACCGACCAAGAAAAACGCGCGGCCGTCCTCCTCTGCGAATAGCAAGAGTCGTGGCTCCGACAGTGGCACTTGCAGATGGAGCACCTTGTCGTACTGGATCCTGTGCACGGGCATGGGATGCGCGGTGCTGATGTGGTGGTAGAGCGCCGGTGGCGGGCCTTCATAGCCGCAGACGGGCACGGGGCATTTGCAGGGCGCGAGCGAACACACGCTCTGGTGATCGGCAAGCTTGTGGTAAGTGACGTAGAGCCCACAGCCTTCATGCGGGCACTCCACCCTCAGCGACGAAAGGACGTCGTCCACCGCCGTGTTCCGCACGTCGAAGCCACCGCCGCACTTGCACTTCTGGCACTGCCGCTGGTTCCCAGGGTGCTCGACGCGGCAGTCTACGCAGGCCAGGTGCCCTCCCTTGTACTGCAGAAATCAATCGAACAACACATCAATCAAGAAACCTGCACCTTGCTCAATCAGCCGAACGGACGAGGTGTATTCGAACCTCACACACTAGAGGCGTCAAGGGGCGGAGGCACAAGGGGCAGTGGAGCACGGTGAGGTCTATCGAGACCTTAGAGAGCTCTATCGTCGGGTCCTGTTCCGTCTGCATGATCTCGCCCTCCTCGTGGACAACCATCTCTCGCTTGGGCCGGGGCATTACAAAGCTTTACCGTCACATATTTTATACTACTTCAAGGTGCATTAAATCAACACATGCAAGTATCAAAAGGAGAGTCACGACATGTATGCATGCATTGTAATTAATGCATCGGTAAACACAAATTATTGAAATATATCGAGTGCAGTGCTTTGATGTGTCGCGTCAACTCGTACATCAACGAGAAGTTTGATTATCCTCTCCCTCGCGGACTTAACTGCACCTGCCTTTGGCTGTATGATAGGTTGGCCACCCACCTGTTGGGCCCACCTGTTATACACGCAAAGGCAGGAGCGTCCCTCCCTCGCCCATGAGCGTGGTGGCTGGCAAGACTAGGAGAAGCTTTCGCTACACGCTCTCCCTCCCGCACGCGGTGGACATGCAGCAGTTCAATCGGTGTCAGATGGCCAGAAGCATACTGTAGTACTCCTCCAGTGCAGTAGTACTCCATCATTGTTTGACTTCCCGAAGAGGCGAAGAGCCAAGCGTAGCCCGGACGCTCGTGTGGCAGTTTCATGTGTAGAGTAGTCTTGGATAGCGTGTATCGTGCCTATAAGCTAAAAATCGTTGGGGTCGGTTCCATGTTATGTGGCCGTCTCAAAGTTTAAAATAATAATTAAAATAGTCTTCTGGCCCTTCCTGTCACCCTGGTGATTGTAGTTTGCATGCTCATCTGGTCAAGACAGGAATATATATTTTAATTTGTGGTGGGTAAATGTTAGAGGTTGCCGCAAATATATTGTACACTGCGGGTCTTTCAGCCAAGTTTAGAGGCAAGCATGTGGGGCCAGTGCTATGATGTGTCACCTCAACTCATACAACGAGGAGAAGCTTGATTTTACTACTACACGCCTTCTCCCTTGCCCATGCGCGCGGTTACTCACAAACGAGTACTTCTACAACAAGCTATCCCTCCCGCTCGCGGTGGACAGACATGCAGCAGTGGATTCGACACTGTAGAAGCAGTAGTAGTAACATCATTGTTCGTCTTCTCGAAGAGGCGAAGAGCCAAGCGCAACCTGAACGTGGCAGTTGCGAACATTGGAGCACGCATATAGCCAGGCTCTTGCATGAGACAAAATTGCTATGTGAGCCCACTATTGTACTACTACGTACAACTACTTGCTAGTATAGCCCTGTAAACAAGAAAGGAGTATTTGCCCTTCTAGAGATTTCAACAAGTGACTAGACTACACCGAGACGGAGTACATATGGAGCAAAATGAGTGAATCTGCACCGTAAATAAATACATAGTTCTATCATTTTCCTCTTCGAGGTGCACAATATTGAGTATACTGACTAGTCTCTTTTTGACACGCATTTACGTTTTTTGACACAGTACAGACGCAAGCGCTCATATACACGCGCATACACTCACCCCTATGAATGCACACACACGCATGGCACTATCATCTTGAAATTTATGAAGTCACCATAGGCACCTCGTCGTCGACGGGAACGTCTCCTGACACGCGATAGACGCGAGTGGCAGTCACCTCCATAGGTGCTTGAATGCCAAGGAGGGAGAGGGTAGCGGTTCCCGAGACGTTGAACGGTCAATGATGCATCCTCAATTACATGCAGAGGGAATTAATTGGAGAAGCAGAATAGAGCTAGCACGATGTGAATGCAACAAAGTTTGGACTCTCATATAAAGTCACCCCACCACTCCAATCCATCTACTCCCAAGTCTCTGCGCAACACTGCTCACTCCAATCCAAGACCAAGTGACCAGAAGCCACAAGCACCTATGGAGGCGATGGACGCGAGCGGCAGTCGGCTGTGCCAAATCATCCAAGGCGCCGGCCTGCAGCCCCGCACCGTGCAGTGTTTCTAGACGGTGCTGGTAACTGCCGGCATCGTAGCCCTCGCCGACGGCGGCTTCGCCTCTCGCATGGACGACATGATGGTCAACTCCATCCGCAAGTTCACCGCCGTCAAGAAGCGCGCAGACGACCTTGCCATACTGCTCCAGCCCGCGCGCCTAGGCTCCTCATTGCCTGCCACCCTCATCGGCCTCCATGGTGACAAACTCTTTCAAGCCCTGGTGGGCCCTGCAGGTGCTAGAAGTCACGACAAAGAATGTGCACCTTGAGGCCGCGCTCACCGCGCAGCGCCTCACCATGCAAGAAACCGTCGACCTGCACATCCACGTCTACGAGGAAATCGTCTACATAGGCCACTACAAGGCAAGCGAGGACATAAAGACGTTGGCCTTCTTCCAGCGGCTGGAATCTTTGGACGCCATTGTTCCAAAGCACGTCGACCTGGCCACGAAAGCCGCTGCTACTTAGGTGCCGTTCGGTGGGCCGGCGCCCTGAGTCGAGGAGGTGGACGTCGTCGATGGATGAATCTCTTCTTCTTGCCTCCTGTAACCAGCACTACATCGCCTCATGGCCTTAATGTTTTATTAGTATAGTACTCCCTCCATTCCCAAATATAAGTCTTTCTAAAGATTCCAGCAAGTGACTACTACATACGGAGCAAAATGAGTGAATCTACACTCTAAACTATGTCTACATACATTTGTATGCTGTAATCCATTTGAAATAGTATCTAAAAAGGCTTATATTTAGGAACAGAGGGAGTATATGGCATTTTTATTCCAGTCGTAACGTTTTCACTGTGAGGTGGGGCCGCAGTTGAACAAACCCACCCTGCCCACCGGGCGTCGGCGAGTTTAGAATTAGAAGAGATAAACGAGGGAGGAGAGCTAGCTGTAGCACGGACGCTGTTGTCAGATGGGACTCGTGTTGATAGAATAGGAGTACTGAGCACTCGTGCCTCTTTTTTTAGGGAAAAATTAGTCGTATGTCTAGTACCACTAGTTGGGTGCGTGCGACCTATAGCTGTCATCACTTTTGGTCTCCTTTTCGAACCGCAACTACGCTTCACACTACATATTTTTCACGCATTTATCCTCCTATATGTACTCCTAGGCTATTTCCACGTGCTCCCATTCGCTGACATGTGGGACATAGAGCATCTGGGTCGTAGTGCATGCACAACTCGGAGCATATGTCGGGGTACTTTACATTTCAGACCTCACGAATTACATGCAAACCCCCCGCAGAAGAATAAATAAATAAATGAATTACTACATGAAACCGGATTATTTTCATAGAAACTGGAGCACGTTCATTAAATTTTGGACATAACACATTTATAAAAAATGATCAGACCTAAACCAATCTAAGGTCCTCTTTGATTTTTCCCACAAAAAGGGCCTCTTTGATTCGCAGGATACTGAAAACACAGGAATGGGGAAAGTATGATGGCGATGAACCGAGACGAGGAGAACTCTAACTCAGTTAGAGGTTAGAGTTAGATTCTAACCCTGAACTAACTCTAAACTAAAGAGGTGTATGGATGGCAGGGTTAGATTGACAATAAATGCTCTTTGTCAATCATTTGACTACTTTGGACCCTATTTCCTGCCGGATTTGGTGTGGCCGGCTCTTCTGTGGCCTCCTTCAGCTCACAATTGACATAAACGAACCATCTTTACAAATCAAGCATGCAAAACATGATAATTTTTACTTTGTCCATACAAATGAGATATCCCACTTAAACATACAAGTCGTCAATCAAGCTTCACAAAAAAACACTCCATGAAACAAAGCATGAGCTAACTCATCACAGAAGTCATTCAATATAGGGAGGGAGCCCGGAGCCCCTCACGCACCGAGGGAGGAGCTCGCCATCATCACTCTGGAGGAAGGCTCTATAGAGCCCAAGCCTCGGGAACCCCTCTGACGCCGGCCCTTGCGAGTTGAGATCGACACCGGCATGGGTAGTAGGGCCGCTTGCCGCCGACTGGGAACTTAATCTTTGGGCCTCTAGAAATAATGCAAGCCTGAAACTAAAATACCTAGAAAGGTGAACTGACTCTTTGGGCCTCTAGAAATAATGCAAGCCTGAAAGTAAAATACCTAGAAAGGTGAACTGAATCTTTGGGCCTCTAGAAATAATGCAAGCCTGAAACTGAAATACCTAGAAAGGTGAACTGAATCTTTGGGCCTCTAGAAAGATTTATTACCTCCTCAAGCAGCATCAAACAATTCCATGTGTGCACCACAAATCTATACCAAGTTTGATCAGGATCTACTTTTCCAAATCAGAATTAGCGCTAGAGCGAGCAAGATCAATGATATGGCTGTGAGACAGAGAAGAAACGAACAAACTCACCCCTCTCGCGACCTCCTTGGAAGATGCGCCGCCACCGCGCACGACAGAGGGAGAAAACGACTGGGAAGGGGGAGCGGGGCGACCTTCAAAGGCCGGAGTGTTGGGGAACGCTGCAGAAAATAAAAAAAATTATACGCTTCACCAAGATCAATCTATGGAGTCATCTAGCAAAGATAGAGAGGAGTGCATCTACATACCCTTGTAGATCGCGTGCGGAAACGTTCAAGAGAACGGGGTTGACGGAGTCGTATTCGTCGTGATCCAAATCACCGGAGATCCTAGCGCCGAACGGACGGCACCTCCGCGTTAAACACACGTACGGTTGGGGAGACTTCTCCTCCTTCTTGATCCAGCAAGGGGAAAGGAGAGGTTGATGGAGATCCAGCAGCACGACGGCGTGGTGGTGGATGCAGCAGCGATCTCGGCAGGGCTTCGCCAAGCTTCTACGAGAGGGAGAGGTGTAGCAAGGGGAGAGGGAGGCGCCAAGAGCATGGGTGCGGCTGCCCTCCCTCCCCCCTCTTTATATAGGCCCCCTAGGGGGGCGCCGGCCCTAGGAGATGGGATCTCCAAGGGGGGGCTGTGGCCAAGGGGGTGGCTTGCCCCCCAAGGCAAGTGGAGGCGCCCCCCACCCCTAGGGTTTCCAACCCTAGGCGCAGGGGGGCAAGGGGGGCACACCAGCCCACCAAGGGCTGGTTCCCCTCCCACTTCAGCCCATGGGGCCCTCCGGGATAGGTGGCCCCACCCGGTGGACCCCCAGGACCCTTGCGGTGGTCCCGGTACAATACCGGTAACCCCCGAAACTTTCCCGATGGCCGAAACTTGACTTCCTATATATAGTTCTTTACCTCCGGACCATTCCGAAACTCCTCGTGACGTTCGGGATCTCATCCGAGACTCCGAACAACTTTCGGGTTACTGCATACTCATATCTCTACAACCCTAGCGTCACTGAACCTTAAGTGTGTACACCCTACAGGTTCGGGAGACATGCAGACATGACCGAGACGCCTCTCCAGTCAATAGCCAACAGCGGGATCTGGATATCCATGTTGGCTCCCACATGCTCCTCATTGATCTCATCGGATGAACCATAATGTCGAGGATTCAAGCAACCCCGTATACAATTCCCTTTGTCAATCGGTACGTTACATGCCCGAGATTCGATCGTTGGTATCCCAATACCTCGTTTAATCTCGTTACCGGCAAGTCACTTTACTCGTATCGTAATGCATGATCCCGTGATCAGACACTTGGTCACATTGAGCTCATTATGATGATGCATTACCGAGTGGGCCCAGAGATACCTCTCCGTCATACGGAGTGACAAATCCCAGTCTCGATTCGTGCCAACCCAACAGACACTTTCAGAGATACCCGTAGTGCACCTTTATAGTCACCCAGTTACGTTGTGACATTTGACACACCCAAAGCACTCCTACAGTATCCGGGAGTTGCACAATCTCATGGTCTAAGGAAATGATACTTGACATTTGGAAAATCTCTAGCTAAACGAACTACATGATCTTTGAGCTATGCTTAGGATTGGGTCTTGTCCATCACATCATTCTCCTAATGATGTGATCCCGTTATCAATGACATCCAATGCCCATAGTCAGGAAACCATGACTATCTGTTGATCAAGGAGCTAGTCAACTAGAGGCTTACTAGGGACATGTTGTGGTCTATGTATTCACACGTGTATTAAGATTTCCGGATAACACAATTAAAGCATGAATAACAGACAATTATCATGAACAAAGAAGTATAATAATAACCATTTTATTGTTGCCTCTAGGGCATATTTCCAACAGTCTCCCACTTGCACTAGAGTCAATCATCTAGTTACATTGTGATGAATCGAACACCCATAGAGTTTTGGTGTTGATCATGTTTTGCCCTAGGGAGAGGTTTAGCCAACGGAGCTGCTACATTCAGGTCCGTGTGTACTTTACAAATATCTATGTCTCCATCTTGAACATTTTCACTAATGGAGTTGAAGTGACGCTTGATGTGCCTGGTCTTCTTGTGAAACCTGGGCTCCTTGGCAAGTACAATAGCTCCAGTGTTGTCACAGAAGAGTGCGATCGGCCCCGACGCATTGGGTATGACTCCTAGGTGGGTGATGAACTCCTTCACCCAGATTGCTTCATGCGCTGCCTCCGAGGCTGCCATGTACTCTGCTTCACATGTAGATCCCGCCACGACGCTTTGCTTGCAACTGCACCAGCTTACTGCCCCACCATTTAAAATATACACGTATCTGGTTTGTGACTTAGAGTCATCCAGATCCGTGTCGAAGCTAGCGTCAACATAACCCTTTACGACGAGCTCTTCGTCACCTCCATAAATGAGAAACATATCCTTAGTCCTTTTTAGGTACTTCAGGATGTTCTTGACCGCTGTCCAGTGTTCCATGCCGGGATTACTTTGGTACCTTCCTACCAAACTTACGGCAAGGTTTACATCAGTTCTGGTACACAACATTGCATACATAATAGACCCTATAGCTGATGCATAGGGGATGACACTCATCTTTTCTCTATCCTCTACCGTGGTCGAGCATTAAGCTGAGCTCAATTTCACACCTTGCAACACAGGCAAGAACCCCTTCTTAGACTGACCCATATTGAACTTCTTCAATATCTTATCAAGGTATGTGCTTTGTGAAAGACCTATGAGGCGTTTTGATCTATCCCTATAGATCTTGATGCCTAGTATGTAAGCAGCTTCTCCAAGGTCTTTCATTGAAAAACACTTATTCAAGTAGGCCTTAATGTTGTCCAAAAGTTCTATATCATTTCCCATCAAGAGTATGTCATCTACATATAATATGAGAAATGCTACAGAGCTCCCACTCACTTTCTTGTAAACGCAGGCTTCTCCATAAGTCTGCATAAACCCAAACGCTTTGATCATCTCATCAAAGCGAATGTTCCAACTCTGAGATGCTTGCACCAGCCCATAAATGGATCGCTGGAGTTTGCATACCTTGTTAGCATTTTCAGGGTCGACAAAACCTTCCGGCTGCATCATATACAATTCTTCCTTAAGATGGCCGTTGAGGAATGCCGTTTTGACGTCCATTTGCCATATCTCATAATCATAGTATGCGGCAATTGCTAACATGATTCGGACGGACTTTAGCTTCACTACGGGAGAGAATGTCTCATCGTGGTCAACCCCTTGAACTTGTCGATAACCCTTAGCGACAAGTCGAGCTTTATAGATGGTAACATTACCATCCGTGTCCGTCTTCTTCTTAAAGATCCATTTGTTTTCTATCGCTCGGCGATCATCGGGCAAGTCTGTCAAAGTCCATACTTCGTTTTCATACATGGATCCTATCTTGGATTGCATGGCTTCAAGCCATTTGTTGGAATCTGGGCCCGCCATCGCTTCTTCATAGTTTGAAGGTTCACCGTTGTCTAACAACATGATTTCCAGGACAGGGTTGCCATAGCACTCTGGTGTGGAACGTGTCCTCGTGGACCTACGAAGTTCAGTAGTAACTTGATCCGAAGTACCTTGATCATCATCATTAACTTCCTCTTCAGTTGGTGCTGGCATCACAGGAACATCTTCTTGAGCTGCGCTACTCACCGGTTCAAGAGGTAGTACTTCATCAAGTTCCACTTTCCTCCCACTTACTTCTCTCGAGAGAAACTCTTTCTCCAGAAAGGACCCGTTCTTGGCAACAAAGATCTTGCCTTCGGATCTGAGGTAGAAGGTATACCCAATGGTTTCCTTAGCGTATCCTATGAAGACACATTTTTCCGACTTGGGTTCGAGCTTTTCAGGTTGGAGTTTCTTGACATAAGCATCGCATCCCTAAACATTTAGAAACGACAGCTTAGGTTTCTTCCCAAACCATAATTCATACGGTGTCGTCTCAACGGATTTAGACGGTGCCCTATTTAAAGTGAATGTAGCTGTCTCTAGAGCGTATCCCCAAAAATATAGCGGTAAATCGGTAAGAGACATCATAGATCGCACCATATCCAATAAAGTGTGATTACGACGTTTGGACACACCGTTACGTTGAGGTGTTCCAGGCGGCGTGAATTGTGAAACGATTCCACATTTCCTTAAGTGTGTACCAAATTCATGACTTAAATATTCTCCTCCATGATCTGATCGTAAGAACTTTATCTTTCGGTCACGTTGATTCTCTACCTCATTCTAAAATTCCTTGAACTTTTCAAAGGTCTCAGACTTGTGTTTCATCAAGTAGACATACCCATATCTACTCAAGTCGTCAGTGAGAGTGAGAACATAATGATATCCTCCGCGAGCCTCAACGCTCATTGGACCGCACACATCATTGTGTATGATTTCCAATAAGTTGGTTGCTCGCTCCATTGTTCCGGAGAACGGAGTCTTGGTCATTTTTCCCATGAGGCATGGTTCGCATGTGTCAAATGATTCATAATCAAGAGACTCTAAAAGTCCATCAGCATGGAGCTTCTTCATGCGCTTGACACCAATGTGACCAAGGCGGCAGTGCCACAAGTATGTGGGACTATCGTTATCAACTTTACATATTTTGGTATTCACACTATGAATATGTGTAACATCACGTTCGAGATTCATTAAGAACAAACCATTGACAATCGGGGCATGACCATAAAACATATCTCTCATATAAATAGAACAACCATTATTCTCGGATTTAAATGAGTAGCCATCTCGTATTAAACGAGATCCAGATACAATGTTCATGCTCAAAGCTGGCACTAAATAACAATTATTGAGGTTTAAAACTAATCCCGTAGGTAAATGTAGAGGTAGCATGCCGACGGTGATCACATCGACCTTGGAATCATTCCCGACGCGCATCCTCACCTCGTCCTTCGCCAATCTTCGCTTATTCTGCAGCTCCTGCTTTGAGTTACAAATATGAGCAACGACACTGATATCAAATACCCAAGAGCTACTATGAGTGCTGGTAAGGTACACATCAATAACATGTAAATCACATATACCTTTGGTGTTGCCGGCCTTCTTGTCTGCTAAGTACTTGGGGCAGTTCCGCTTCCAGTGACCACTTCTCTTGCAATAAAAGCACTCAGTCTCAGGCTTGGGTCCATTCTTTAACTTCTTCCTGGCAACTGGCTTACCGGGCGCTGCAACTCCCTTGCCGTCCTTCTTGAAGTTCTTCTTACCCTTGCCTTTCTTGAACTTAGTGGTTTTATTCACCATCAACACTTGATGTTCTTTCTTGATCTCTACCTCTGCTGATTTCAGCATTGAATATACCTCAGGAATGGTCTTTTCCATCCCCTACATATTGAAGTTCATCGCAAAGCTCTTGTAGCTCGGTGGAAGCGACTGGAGGATTCTGTCAATAACCGCGTCATCCGGGAGATTAACTCCCAGCCGAGTCAAGCGGTTGTGCAACCCAGACATTTTGAGTATGTGCTCACTGACAGAACTATTTTCCTCCATCTTACAACTGAAGAACTTGTCGGAGACTTCATATCTCTCGACCCGGGCATGAGCTTGGAAAACCATTTTCAGCTCTTCGAACATCTCATATGCTCCGTGTTGCTCAAAACGCTTTTGGAGCCCCGGTTCTAAGCTGTAAAGCATGCCGCACTAAACGAGGGAGTAATCATCAGCATGAGACTGCCAAGCGTTCATAATGTCTTGGTTCTCTGGGATGGGTGCTTCACCTAGCGGTGCTTCTAGGACATAATATTTCTTGGCAGCTATGAGGATGATCCTCAGGTTCCAGACCCAGTCCGTATAGGTTCTGCCATCATCTTTCAACTTGGTTTTCTCTAGGAACGCGTTGAAGTTGATGGTAACGTGGGCCATTTGATCTACAAGACATATTGTAAAGATTTTAGACTAAGTTCATGATAATTAAGTTCATCTAATCAAATTATTCAATGAACTCCCACTCAGATTAGACATCCCTCTAGTCATCTAAGTGATACATGATCCGAGTCAACTAGGCCATGTCCGATCATCACGTGAGACGGACTAGTCATCATCGGTGAACATCTCCATGTTGATCGTATCTTCCATACGACTCATGTTCGACCTTTCGGTCTCTTGTATTCCGAGGCCATGTCTGTACATGCTAGGCTCGTCAAGTTAACCTAAGTGTTTATGCATGTGTAAATCTGTCTTACACCCGTTGTATGTGAACGTTAGAATCTATGACACCCGATCATCACGTGGTGCTTCGAAACAACGAACTTTCGCAACGGCGCACAGTTAGGGGGGACACTTTCTTGAAATTATTATGAGGGATCATCTTATTTACTACCGTCGTTCTAAGTAAACAAGATGCAAAAACATGATAAACATCACATGCAATCAAATAGTGACATGATATGGCCAATATCATATAGCTCCTTTGATCTCCATCTTCGGGGCTCCATGATCATCTTCGTCACCGGCATGACACCATGATCTCCGTCATCATGATCTCCATCATTGTGTCTCCATGAAGTTGCTCACCAACTATTACTTCTACTACTATGGCTAACGGTTTAGCAATAAAGTAAAGTAATTGCATGGCGTTAAATTATTGACACACAGGTCATACAATAATTAAGACAACTCCTATGGCTCATGCCGGTTGTCATACTCATCGACATGCAAGTCGTGATTCCTATTACAAGAACATGATCTCATACATCACATATATATCATTCATCGCAACTTTTGGCCATATCACATCACAAGGCATATGCTGCAAAAACAAGTTAGACGTCCTCTAATTGTTGTTGCATGTTTTACGTGGCTGCAATAGGGTTCTAGCAAGAACGTTTTCTTACCTACGTGAAAGCCACAACGTGATATGCCAATTTCTATTTACCCTGTATAAGGACCCTTTTCATCGAATCCGCTCCAACTAAAGTGGGAGAGACAGACACCCGCTAGCCACCTTATGCAACTAGTGCATGTTAGTCGGTGGAACCTGTCTCACATAAGCGTACGTGTAAGGTCGGTCCGGGCCGCTTCATCCCAAGATGCCGCCGAAGCAAGACAAGACTAGTAGTGGCAAGAAAATTGACAACATCTATGCCCACAACAAGTTTGTGTTCTACTCGTGCATATAAACTACTCATAGACCTAGCTCATGATGCCACTGTTGGTGAACGTTGTAGAAAATAAAAAATTTCTACGCTTCACCAAGATCAATCTATGGAGTCATCTAGCAACGAGAGAGAGGAGTGCATCTACATACCCTTGTAGATCGCATGCGGAAGCGTTCAAGAGAATAGGCTTGAGGGAGTCGTACTCGTCGTGATCCAAATCACCGGAGATCCTAGCGCCGAACGGACGGCACCTCCGCGTTCAACACACGTACGGTTGGGAAGACGTCTCCTCCTTCTTGATCCAGCAAGGGGAAAGGAGAGGTTGATGGAGATCCAGTAGCACGACGGCGTGGTGGTGAATGCAGCAGCGATCTCGGCAGGGCTTCGCCAAGCTTCTACGAGAGGGAGAGGTGTAGCAAGGGGAGAGGGAGGCGCCAAGAGCATGGGTGCGGCTGCCCTCCCTCCCCTCTTTATATAGGCCCCCTAGGGGGGGGCACCGGCCCTAGGAGATGGGATCTCCAAGGGGGGGCGGCGGCCAAGGGGGTGGCTTGCCCCCCAAGGCAAGTGGAGGCGCCCCCCACCCCTAGGGTTTCCAACCCTAGGCGCAGGGGGGGCCCAAGGGGGGCACACCAGCCCACCAGGGGCTGGTTCCCCTCCCACTTCAGCCCATGGGGCCCTCCGGGATAGGTGGCCCCACCCGGTGGACCCCCGGGACCCTTCCGGTGGTCCGGGTACAATACCGGTAACCCCCAAAAACTTTCCCGATGGCCGAAACTTGACTTCCTATATATAATTCTTTACCTACGGACCACTCCGGAACTCCTGTGACGTCCGGGATCTCATCCGGGACTCCAAACAACTTTCGGGTTACTGCATACTCATATCTCTACAACCCTAGCATCACCGAACCTTAAGTGTGTAGACCCTACGGGTTCGGGAGACATGCAGACATGACCGAGACGCCTCTCCGGTCAATAGCCAACAGCGGGATCTGGATACCCGTGTTGGCTCCCACATGCTCCTCGATGATCTCATCGGATGAACCATGATGTCGAGGATTCAATCAACCCCGTATACAATTCCCTTTGTCAATCGGTATGTTACATGCCCGAGATTCGATCGTCGGTATCCCAATACCTCATTTAATCTCGTTACCGGCAAGTCACTTTACTCGTACCGTAATGCATGATCCCGTGACCAGACACTTGGTCACATTGAGCTCATTATGATGATGCATTACCGAGTGGGCCCAGAGATACCTCTCCATCATACGGAGTGACAAACCCAGTCTCGATTCGTGCCATCCCAACAGACACTTTCGGAGATACCCGTAGTGCACCTTTATAGTCACCCAGTTACGTTGTGACGTTTGACACACCCAAAGCACTCCTACGGTATCCGGGAGTTGCAGAATCTCATGGTCTAAGGAAATGTTACTTGACATTTGGAAAAGCTCTAGCTAAACGAACTACACGATCTTTGAGCTATGCTTAGGATTGGGTCTTGTCCATCACATCATTCTCCTAATGATGTGATCCCGTTATCAATGACATCCAATGACCATAGTCAGGAAACCATGACTATCTGTTGATCAACGAGCTAGTCAACTAGAGGCTTACTAGGGACATGTTGTGGTCTATGTATTCACACGTGTATTACGATTTCCGGATAACACAATTATAGCACGAATAACAGACAATTATCATGAACAAAGAAATATAATAATAACCATTTTATTATTGCCTCTAGGGCATATTTCCAACACGGAGGGAGAGGGCGGCCGGAGTAGGGCGGCGGAGGCCGGAAGGAGAGGGCGGCCGAAGGAGAGAGAGGGCGAGCGGCGCTTGGGCGGGCGGCCCTATGGGGAATAGAGAGGAGTCATGCGAGAGGGGGGAGCGATCTGGTGCGGGTAGGGAAGATTTTTTTTAGTTCTCTTTTAGTGGGCCCAAGGATAACTAACCCAATTAGAACCTCTCCACCGGGCTAGTTTTTTTAGCTAGGTTAGAGCAAACTAGCTCAAACTAACCCCTCGTGTTTCGATAATTTGAGGCTATTTCAACCCAAACTAGCTCTAACTCAGGGATCCAAACAAAGAGGAGTGTTACTGTACATGCTACAGTGTGGACCGTAGCACATTGTTTTTTATGGCCATATCACCACATTGTTTTCTACTGCTGGTTCACTGGGCTACCGTGGTTCACACTGCTGGTTCACTGGGCTGCCGTGGTTCGCATTGCTGGTTCACTGGGTTGCCGTGGTTCGCACTCCTCCGACCTGAGTAGTAGTAGTAGTAGTATATACCGCATCATTCTTTGCTCCTTCTTACTACTCCGACATGTGGGAGAGCCAGCATCCGGGTCAACGTGTCATGCACCAAATTACAACGCGGAACGGAAGGGGGGCATCACCCCGGTCGGAGCGCCAGTAATTCATGACTATGGTGAGTGGTCATGTCACAAGTCTTTCCAGCAGTAACGCGCCGTCAAATCGCACAGCCCGACCTTTCCAGCAGTATGTTTGAGAATCCGCCACTCGCTCACCCTCCTCGTCTCTCTGTCAAACTGCCACGCGTACTGCCCGGGAAAAGCCCCGCCCTCAACTTTTAACTACGTGAAAATGTCAAATCGCACAGCCCGACCTTTCCAGCAGTATGTTTGAGAATCCGCCACTCGCTCACCCTCCTCGTCTCTCTGTCAAACTGCCACGCGTACTGCCCGGGAAAAGCCCCGCCCTCAACTTTTAACTACGTGAAAATAGTTCGAGCTTGTTCATTCTATATAAATACTTACTGTATGTTTATTCACCTATGGGGTTGTTCAATGAATGGAGGGCGGGGAGCACAAGTGAACAATACTAGTACTACTAGTAGTAAGTAGGGGTCGTAAAGTGGTCACCTTAAATAGAGAGTTTCTTTTCTTTAATGCCACGTACACAAATTGAAACGCTTGTTGTGGAGAGAAAAAGATAATCACTCCACTATATATGTATGCAGGGGCCTGAGCACTTGCTTTACTAGGGTTGCTCTCTTCATTCTCGCATCCTCTCCAGATATAAACAAGACAGCGGTACCGACATTTTCTCTCTGCTCACCGCTGGTCACAGATCCGGCCGGATCCCTTCGGCCGGTGTGTGTAGAGGACTAAAAGGTGCATCGTTCACACGGTCATCACCGCCGAGGGAGGAAACCCACAGCTGCCGGAGGGGCCCGATCCTCTGCCCGTGCCGTTCTCTCCGACACAGCGCCGGCTTGGGAGGTCCTCTGACTTCCTCCCTGCCGTATTGTCCGCTGATTTGACCTGCCGCCACCGACATCCCGGCGACCCTCAGGTATAAGTTCTTCGAAAGCGACCTTGCTCTACTGCCCCAGCTCCCCACGTGTCTGCATGTGCATCTTTTTCTACTCCCATCAGCTCTTCCAAAGCCACCTAAATTTTTAGTATTATTAGAAGTAAAGCTACTTCATGCATTCGAATCTAGGGCTTTGTTCAAACAAAGAAGAAAGGGGGAAAGTTGTAGCATGAATCTAGGACTTGATTCAAAGCGGAAATAATACGGTGAAAGTAGTAGAGACCGGATACCCAACCGGTCTCTTAGTTGAAAAGGGAAATAATGGGAAAACGCAGTACAAACTGGATAAGGAATAGATCTATTATTGGTTGAAAAAAGGATAGAGAGTGGTGGCTGGTGGACAAGTCAATAGAGTATGTCCAAGATTAGATTTGCTGCCCTCACATAGTAAAAGGTCTCCGGGATTAGAATTATTGCCCTCACATAGTAAAAGGTCTCAGGATTAGATTTGCTGCCCTCACATAGTAAAAGATCTCCAGGATTAGATTTGCTACCCTCACATAGTAAAAGGTCTCCAGGATTAGATTTGCTGCCCTCACATAGTACAAGGTCTCCAGGATTAGGTTTGTTGCCCTCACATAGCATGAACAAACTCGGCATCACCACTTTATGCCTCCTTGTAGGTACATTGTGCTGATGCGTCCACTGTCGCATGTCCTTATACCAACCTTTTGCTTTTGTTAATGTAAGGGCACATGTAAAATGAAGCGATCACAGTGTTACCTTAGGGACATGTCTAACCAGTGTTATTGTTAATCTAATGCCTCCAGTGATAAGATGCAATTAAACTGTGTTACAAATGGCACTCCTGCTGTTTTCCCCAGTATGATAAGTAAGTTGCTCCTTTACGCTACTGAGTGTCCTGGTGTCCCCACGGTCCCATGCCCTTAAACCAACTCTTTAGCTGCTGTTGATTTACTGTGTCTGGTAAACAAGCAATGCCACCTTTAAAGTAATCCCATATTTGAGGAATCTCATTGTTGATCGTAATGCTTCTGGTAACATGAAGCATTGCTGACGTTTTAAAAATTTTACTGTCCTTGCGTGATTGCCATGAACATAATTAAGATGCTTCTTTTCATTTTGTATATGTTTCGTATATTCTTATTGACCAGCAACTGTTTACTTTCTATCTTTTTGTGCAGATAGGGATATCCATTTCACCTTGTTGCTATTGTGACCTTTTGGTGAACTGCACAAAACACTTTTTTTGGAATGAGTGTCTTGTGCAGTTCAACTAAAATGTCACGTGGGCAACATCTCTCAATTTTGGTGGAACTGCACAAAATGGTGATTGGAGTTTCCAAAATCTCCGTCAAGTTCTGCTGGTAATCTCGTGCAACATTTTATTAGCCTTTGCAAGATGAGCCGTCACTGTCACCACAATGGCACTTTATTTTAGTGGAACTGCACAAAAGGATAAGAAAATTATAGTTGCACCTTACATGAGCAAGACTGCGAACCTTAATGTTCCTCAATTTTAGTGCAACTACTAAAGAAGAACCTGCCAGCCCACGAGAGCAAGTACTTCTTGCTAGCTGAATGATGCAATCTTTGCTTCATTTCAGGTGAACTGCAGAAAAAGGCGCATGAATTGAATCATGGAGGACTCCTAGGGCAGGTTACCTCATCCTAGTGGAGCTGCAGGTTGAGTTCAAGGAGGCCACTATTAAAGTGAAATCATGCTCTTCTTGTTTGTGTTGTGCGAACAGGAATACTCAACTACAGATGTTGTGACGGTCAAGAGCATTCGCCAAGTTCTTCGATTGTATGACATGGCTAGCCAAGATGGATTTAATCCCGACATTCACTTTATCAAAAGGCTCTAATGGGTTGGTTCTGAATCTTGCAAGCTGGGAATCAATGAGATGTGTAGGCATCTTTGTTGTACTTATTATTTGAATCTTATTTGTTGGTTCTGAATCTTGCAAGCTGGGAATCAATGAGATGTGTAGGCATCTTTGTTATACTTATTATTTGGATCTTATTTGTTGGTTCCGAATCTTGCAAGCTGGGAATCAATGAGATGTGTAGGCATCTTTGTTGTACTTATTATTTGGATCTTATTTGTTGGTTCTGAATCTTGAAAGCTAGGAAACACGGCATGATGATGCAAAGGACAACAACGATAACAAACAATTCAAACTTGGTAGTATTATCTTTGTGAAAGTGCGACAAATGTGTTGATCGTGTGCGGCCTGAGAATAATAATTCTAATTGTTGTGCATGTTGATCCTGTGGCACTGATAGAACGAGCCAATGCATTGCTTGTTTTAAGTATAAATTTCTATTAAAGCTAATTAAATTTAAGACCACTAACTCCTATTATTATAGTACCAATACAGACCCGCTCGTGAACCAACGTGTGGCCGGCGTAGGTTTCTTAATGGAGGCGTTTGAATGCGCCGAGGGTGCATCTTCTACCGGGCGTGCAACGGACGAGGGAGGGGTAGTAACTGTTGTCGCTTGTACACACTCAGCTTACTGTTGAATCCAGTTCCCCAAGAGCTAAAAAATGAACTGCTGCCGCCGCCTACACACTCGTTCACTTGAAGAGACTCCAATGGCGATCCGAGGGGTGAGCCTGGTGGATATGTACTTCAGCAAGGAGTTCCCTTTTGAGTTCGTCGTTCAGTCCTATGGCTGCACCAAGTTGAATGTGATGTACACCAACAATCCGGACTCGGTGAAGCTCTGCCTCGCCGACTTCAAGCAGTACTTATAGGACGAGAAATCACAAGGTTGCAGGACTAGACCTTGTGCCCATCCATTCATCTCCTGACAGGGACCAGCGGATCGCCGTCGCCCAGGTATGTGTGCGGGATGAGGTTCTCATCTACCACTTCTGTAGGGCCATTAGAGGTTCTGGAGCATTCGCCCGTTTCATTGGCAGCGCCAACTGCACCTTCACTACGGTGGAGAGAAGGAAGAATGCGACGATTCGGCCATCTGGTGCAACAAGCTTGTCGACATCCAGAAGCAATACAAGATCATCAGCAACGGGCAGGAGAAGGACTCCGTGGTTGACCTCGCCGAGACCATCATCGACCCTTGATACGCCAACATGAAAGAAGACAATGATACCAAGGACTTGAACACGTGGGAGGTACCTCTGAATTTGGCCTACATAACCTACGTGGCCAAGGACGCGTACACATGCTACGACATGTACATGCAGATCTTGGACATGAGGGTGTGTCTGCTTCCCGTAACCGACGAGTACACGGACAGTCGCAGCGTCATGATCAAGCGTGCCAGGAAGGTCTAGATGTTGTACTTTATCTGTTTATAATCACCTTTATCATATGAGTGTTACATGCATTAGCCTATGTGTCGTAATTATCTGTTTTGTCCGAAATATTTCTTTTAAGAACCCATTAACCTGATTGCTTTTTAGTGGCTATTTGCTTATGTATGTAACTAGTTGACTTGTCCATTAAAAAAACTAGTTCACTCGGCTGCCATGCTTTGAATCTCCTTCCTCCCAACATATTCCCCTCCTCAGGTGGACCCAGCAGGTCTCTGAATTTTCTCCCACTTTCTTTTTCGATGTAAACTGAGTTTTCTCCCAGTACTTTTCCCTAGAACCAACTCAATTGTCCCACGTCTAGCCTAAAAAATAATAATACCCCACGTACTATTAACTCATCAAATTTAAATGATATTTTATTTCGTAAGTTGAAAGTTCTTACAAAATAATAATAATAATTGTTTATATATAACTTGGCAAGTTAACTCCTAGTGATTGCGTACATAAGCTTGCAAAGATTTTACTGACCAATGCAGTAATAGACGTGCAATCATGTGTTTATGTTTTTATAACATTTCTCCGTCTAGCCCAACATGATATTTTCACCCAGCCCAGCAAGTCCGCGGATTTCGAGAAAAATGCAAATGGGATTTAAATTCTACCATATATATAAAGGGCTGCATAGATGCTACATCATTGTTTCACCCAGCCCACCAAATGGACTAAAACACAAATGGACTGGCTGACATGTGGGACAGTAGGTCGAAGCCTAAGAAGGCGTTGGATTTACATCCAACGGCCGGCATTCTTCTTCAATCTCTCGTCTTCTTCCCCCAGCGCTGCCGGGACCGCCTGCTCCAGCTTTCGGCGTCCAGCGGTGTTGTTTTGCGCTCCTCAGCGAAACGCTACCCCGCCGACGGCCAGGCCATCCCTCCACTCCGCACCTCCTGTTATTCTCTGCCGAGTGTAGGCCCACCCCGCACCCGAACCAGTCAAGTTTCCAACTCCTCTCCGTCTGCGACTCCACTGCCGCGTCTTCCCCATCTCCGGGTCATTCCAGTCTTGGGCCTCGCCGTCGTCCACCGCCTCGGTGCGCTCGGCGCGGCGTGGTCAACATACGAGAGTCATCAAAAGAGGACTGTACGTGGAGAGCCTGACGGCTGGGACCCACGAGGTCCATGGTCACATGCAAGGAAAGTTCCTCCTTATTACGCACTATACGTGGACTGTACATGGGAAGGGCTTCTGTATTTCACGAAAAAAACGTTCCCCCCGCTGACAGGTCGGACCCACCAGCTATATCTTCGCACGCAAGGAAGTGCCTCCTTATTACGCACAAAAAAATGAATACCCCCTGCTAGCTGGGACCCACCATAGTGGGTGGCTGACTTGTGGGCCTACTAAGTTGACGGGGATGGAGGGCTTTGTCAACTTAGTCAATATGAACGATTCTAGCTCCAGTGATCGTACGATGTCCATCCAACGGCCATAGTGCTTCTTCAACCTCTGGTCTTCTTGCTCCAGCCGCCCAAAGCAGCACCGGTCGTGCAGTGTGCTCCTACCTCTCATGGCTGGTTGTGATGCCGTGGAGGCCTCACCACCCCCTACTACTCCCACCGCTGGCCCAGGGCATCCCTCTACTCAGCCACACCCCATGTTATTCTGCGGCGATGGCAACCTCACGCCGCAGCCGAACCAGTGAACCCTCGTACTCCTCTCCGTGTGGGCATCCACTACCGCGTCTTCCCCGGCTCCTTGTCGTCCCCTTCCTAGGCCTCGTCGTTGTCCACCGCCTTGGTGCTCTCGCCGCGGCGTGGTCAATGTGGTCAACAATCGACTTCCATCGGAAGAGTACTGTACGTGGAGAGGCTGACAGTTGGGTCCACGGCCGCAGCTGGGTCCACGACCACAACCCAGTTTTTTTGTGATTTGCCAAGTAAGTCGCTTTGTCAGGCCTGTTGGGCTGCAAATCTTTCAAGGCGAGGAGAGCTTCATTCGGCTGGCCGAGAAAATGGCCTATCAGTAATGAGAAATGGGCTATACATTTTTAAAACACATCAAACCAGTGATTAGTTTCAAATTTATTTTTTCATTTCAAGATTTTAAATTGCATTGATTTTTATGCGTGGACAATTTGTTGGATTTATATTGATATACATTTATTTTTAAAATCAGTTTGAATGTGACTCGAAATTTTGGGATTAAAAATAGTTCGGACCGCACCGAAATATGCAAAATTTCGTATAATTTTTTAACCGTGGCCACAATATGGGTTGTAATGCTAACAAAAAGAATATGGGCTCCAAAAAAACCTTAAGAATTAGCAAATGCACTGTAAATTATTAGAAATAATGGCAGATGGGTTGTATGTTGTTTTCCACAGATTTGAGGCTTTCCTAAAAAAAAGGTTGACGCACAAGCAGTGACTGTTGGATTTCCATCCAACGGCCATCGTGCTTCTTCAATCTCTGCTCTTCCTGCTCCAGCCGCTCAAACAAGCACTGGCCGGACTGCCTGCTCCCTCCTCCCCGCAGTCGGCTATGCTGCCGCGCAGGCCTCACCGCCCCACCGTACTCCCATCACTGGCCTAGCCATCCCTCTACTCACCCACACCTGATGTTATTCTCCGGCGATGGCAGACGAACCAGTAAATCCTCGTACAGTCGTACTCCCCTCCGCGTGGGAAACAACTGCAGAGTCTTCCCTGCCTCCTGTCATTCCCTTCCTAGGACTCACCATCATCCACCGCCTTGGTGCTCTCAGCGCGGCCTGGTCAACGTGGTCAATGACCGACATGCATCTGAAGTGGATTGTACGTGGAGAGGCTGACAGCTGGGTCCACGGCCGCACGCAAGGAAATGCCTCCTTATTACGCGCAAAATAATGATTCCTCCACCTGACATCTGGGACCCACCGAAAGGGCCTCTGTATTTCGCGAAAAAATGTTACCGCTGCTGACAGCTTGGACTCACCAGCTATATCTTCGGACGCAAGGAAGTGCCTCCTTATTACACAAAAAAATGAATACTCCCCCTGCTAGATGGGACCCAGTATAGTGGCAGGCTGACTTGTGGGCCTACTAAGTTGACAAGGATGGAGGGCTTTGTCAACTTAGTCAATATGCACGATCCTAGCTCCAATGACCGTACGATGTCCATCCAAGGGCCGTAGTGCTTCTTCAACATCTGGTCTTCTTGCTCCAGCCGCCCAAACCAGCGCCGGTCGTGCATCATGCTCCTGCCTCCCGTGGTCGGCTGTGATGCGGCGGAGACCTCACCGCCCCCTACTACTCCAACCGCTGGCCAGGCCATCCCTCTACTCACCCACACCCCCTGTTATTCTACGGCGACGGCAGCCTCACACCATAGCGAACCAATGAACCCTCATACTCCTCTATGCGTGGGCATCCACTAACGTGTCTTCCCCCGCTACGCGTCGTCCCCTTCCTAGGCCTCGCCGTCATCCACCGCCCTGGTGCTCTCGGCACGGCGTGGTCAACGTGGTCAAGGAATGGCTTCCATCGGACGTGGACTGTACGTGGAGAGGCTGATAGCTGGGTCCATGGACGCAGCAAGGAAGTGTCTCCATATTACGTGCAAAATAGTTATTCCTCCACCTGACAGCGGGGACCCACCGGACGGGCCACCGTATTTCGCGAAAAAATGTTTCCCCTGACTGATGGGACCCACCAGCTACATCTTCGCACGCAAGGAAGTGCGTTCGGGCAAAAAAAACGATTCGCCCCCTGACTGCTGGGACCCACCAGCTACATCTTCGCACACAAGGAAGTGCCTGACAGTCGGGACCCACCTGGTCGAAGCATACGTAGCGTTGTCATTCTGGTCGCGAATGTGTACGTACATACTGGTCGATGTAGAGGCGTGCCCGTGTCGTAGTAGAGGCTCGCACGTAGCATGTACACGTACGTATAGCGGCCAGGGTGCAAGAAAGTAAATACGGCCACGTACGTACATACGGGCGGGGTCTCAAACGCCTACTCACACGTATGTATGGCCATGGCTCCTGTACATGGCTGGGTCGGAACGGAGAAACGGCGTCTGTTGGGGAACGTTGCAGAAAACAAAAAATTTCCTACGCTTTCACCAAGATCAATCTATGAGTTCATCTAGCAACGAGAGAGAGGAGTGCATCTACATACCCTTGTAGATCGAGCGGAAGCGTTCAAGAGAACGGGGTTGAGGGATTCGTACTCATCATGATCCAAATCACCGGAGATCCTAGCGCCGAACGGACGACACCTCCGCATTGAACACACGTACGGTCAGCGTGATGTCTCCTCCTTGTTGATCCAGCAAGGAGGAAGGAGAGGTTGATGAAGATCCAGCAGCATGACGGCGTGGTGGTGGATGCAGCAGGGATCCCGGCAGGGCTTTGCCAAGCGTCTGCGGGAGGGAGAGGTGTAGCAAGGGGGAAGGGAGGCACCAAGTGCAAGGGGTGCGGCTGCCCTCCCTCCCCCTCTATATATAGGGTCCCCAGGGAGGGCGCCGGCCTTAGGAGATGGGATCTCCTAGGGGGGCGGCGGCCAAGGGTGGTGCCTTGCCCCGCAAGGCAAGTGGAGGCGCCCCCTCCCCTAGGGTTCCCAACCCTAGGCGCAGGGGGGGCCAAGGGGGGGGGGCGCACCAGACCACAAGGGGCTGGTTCCCCTCCCACTTCAGCCCATGGGGCCCTCCGGGATAGGTGGCCCCACCCAGTGGACCCCCGGGACCCTTCCGGTGGTCCCGGTACAATACCGGTGACCCCCGAAACTTTCCCAATGGCCGAAACTCGACTTCCCATATATAATTCTTTACCTCCAGACCATTCCGGAACTCCTAGTGACGTCTGGGATCTCATCCGGGACTCCGAACAACTTTCGGTTTGCCACATACTAATATCTCTACAACCCTAGCATCACCGAACCTTAAGTGTGTAGACCCTACGGGTTCGGGAGACACGTAGACATGACCGAGACGGCTCCCGGTCAATAACCAACAGCGGGATCTGGATACCCATGTTGGCTCCCACATGCTCCTCGATGATCTCATCAGATGAACCACGATGTCGAGGATTCAAGCAACCCCGTATACAATTCCCTTTGTCAATCAGTATGTTACTTGCCCGAGATTCGATCGTCGGTATCCTAATACCTCGTTCAATCTCGTTACCAGCAAGTCACTTTACTCGTACCGTAATGCATGATCCCGTGACCAGACACTTGGTCACTTTGAGCTCATTATGATGATGCATTACTGAGTGGGCCCAGAGATACCTCTCCGTCATACGGAGTGACAAATCCCAGTCTCGATCCGTGTCAACCCAACAGACACTTTCGGAGATACCCGTAGTATACCTTTATAGTCACCCAGTTACGTTGTGACGTTTGGTACACCCAAAGCACTCCTACGGTATCCGGGAGTTACACGATCTCATGGTCTAAGGAAAAGATACTTGACATTGGAAAAGCTCTAGCAAACGAACTACACGATCTTGTGCTATGCTTAGGATTGGGTCTTGTCCATCACATCATTCTCCTAATGATGTGATCCCGTTATCAATGACATCCAATGTCCATAGTCAGGAAACCATGACTATCTGTTGATCAACGGGCTAGTCAACTAGAGGCTCACTAGGGACATATTGTGGTCTATGTATTCACACATGTATTACGATTTCCGGATAACACAATTATAGCATGAATAAAAGACAATTATCATGAACAAGGAAATATAATAATAATCCTTTTATTATTGCCTCTAGGGCATATTTCCAACAGTCTCCCACTTGCACTAGAGTCAATAATCTAGTTACATTGTGATGAATCGAACACCCATAGAGTTCTGGTGTTGATCATGTTTTGCTCGCGGAAGAGGTTTAGTCAACGGATCTGCGACATTCAGATCCGTATGTACTTTGCAAATATCTATGTCTCCATCTTGAACATTTTCACGGATGGAGTTGAAACGACGCTTGATGTGCCTGGTCTTCTTGTGAAACCTGGGCTCCTTGGCAAGGGCAATAGCTCCAGTGTTGTCACAGAAGAGAGTGATCGGCCCCGACGCATTGGGTATGACTCCTAGGTCGGTGATGAACTCCTTCATCCATATTGCTTCATGCGCTGCCTCCGAGGCTGCCATGTACTCCGCTTCACATGTAGATCCCGCCACGACGCTCTGCTTGCAACTGCACCAGCTTACTGCTCCACGATTCAACATATACACGTATCCGGTTTGTGACTTAGAGTCATCCAGATCTGTGTCGAAGCTAGCGTCGACGTAACCCTTTACGACGAGCTCTTCGTCACCTCCATAGACGAGAAACATGTCCTTTGTCCTTTTCAGGTACTTCAGGATATTCTTGACCGCTGTCCAGTGTTCCTTGCCGGGATTACTTTGGTACCTTCCTACCAAACTTACGGCAAGGTTTACATCAGGTCTGGTACACAGCATGGCATACATAATAGATCCTATGGCTGAGGCATAGGGGATGACACTCATCTCTTCTTTATCTTCTGCCGTGGTCGGGCATTGAGCCGAGCTCAATCTCACACCTTGCAATACAGGCAAGAACCCTTTCTTGGACTGATCCATATTGAACTTCTTCAATATCTTATCAAGGTATGTGCTTTGTGAAAGACCTATGAGGCGTCTCGATCTATCCCTATAGATCTTGATGCCTAATATGTAAGCAGCTTCTCCAAGGTCCTTCATTGAAAAACACTTATTCAAGTAGGCCTTAATGCTGTCCAAAAGTTCTATATCATTTCCCATCAGAAGTATGTCATCTACATATAATATGAGAAATGCTACAGAGCTCCCACTCACTTTCTTGTAAACGCAGGCTTCTCCATAAGTCTGCATAAACCCAAACGCTTTGATCATCTCATCAAAGCGAATGTTCCAACTCCGAGATGCTTGCACCAGCCCATAAATGGATCGCTGGAGCTTGCATACCTTGTTAGCATTCTTAGGGTCGACAAAACCTTCCGGCTGCATCATATACAGTTCTTCCTTAAGATAGCCGTTAAGGAATGCCGTTTTGACGTCCATCTGCCATATCTCATAATCATAGTATGCGGCAATTGCTAACATGATTCGGACGGACTTCAGCTTCGCTACGGGAGAGAAAGTCTCATCGTAGTCAACCCCTTGAACTTGCCGATAACCCTTAGCGACAAGTCGAGCTTTATAGATGGTAACATTACCATCCGCGTCCGTCTTCTTCTTAAAGATCCATTTGTTTTCTATCGCTCGCCGATCATCGGGCAAGTCTGTCAAAGTCCATACTTTGTTTTCATACATGGATTCTATCTCGGATTGCATGGCTTCAAGCCATTTGTTGGAATCTGGGCCCGCCATCGCTTCTTCATAGTTCGAAGGTTCACCGTTGTCTAACAACATGATTTCCAGGACAGGGTTGCCATACCACTCTGGTGTGGAACGTGTCCTTGTGGACCTACGAAGTTCAGTAGCAACTTGATCCGAAGTACCTTGATCATCATCATTAATTTCCTCTCCAGTCGGTGTAGGCACCACAGGAACATTTTCCTGAGCTGCACTACTTTCCGGTTCAAGAGGTAGTACTTCATCGAGTTCTACTTTCCTCCCACTTACTCCTTTCGAGAGAAACTCTTTTTCCAGAAAGGATCCGTTCTTGGCAACAAAGATCTTGCCTTCGGATCTAAGGTAGAAGGTATACCCAATGGTTTCCTTAGGGTATCCTATGAAGACGCATTTTTCCGACTTGGGTTCGAGCTTTTCAGGTTGAAGTTTCTTGACATAAGCATCGCATCCCCAAACTTTTAGAAACGACAGCTTAGGTTTCTTCCCAAACCATAATTCATACGGTGTCGTCTCAACGGATTTAGACGGAGCCCTATTTAAAGTGAATGTAGCTGTCTCTAGAGCGTATCCCCAAAATGATAGCGGTAAATCGGTAAGAGACATCATAGATCGCACCATAT
This sequence comes from Triticum aestivum, assembly GCF_018294505.1. Taxonomy (NCBI): domain Eukaryota; kingdom Viridiplantae; phylum Streptophyta; class Magnoliopsida; order Poales; family Poaceae; genus Triticum; species Triticum aestivum. Next base: position 587,846,653 of record NC_057801.1, on the reverse strand, counting down.
CCAATAGAGTGCGATTACGACGTTCGGACACACCGTTACGCTGAGGTGTTCCAGGCGGCGTGAGTTGTGAAACGATTCCACATTTCCTTAAGTGCGTACCAAATTCGTGACTTAAATATTCTCCTCCACGATCTGATCGTAAGAACTTTATCTTTCGGTCACGTTGATTCTCTACCTCATTCTGAAATTCCTTGAACTTTTCAAAGGTCTCAGACTTGTGTTTCATCAAGTAGACATACCCATATCTACTTAAGTCATCAGTGAGAGTGAGAACATAACGATATCCTCCACGAGCCTCAACGCTCATTGGACCGCACACATCAGTATGTATGATTTCCAATAAGTTGGTTGCTCGCTCCATTGTTCCGGAGAACGGAGTCTTGGTCATTTTGCCCATGAGGCATGGTTCGCATGTGTCAAATGATTCATAATCGAGAGACTCTAAAAGTCCATCAGCATGGAGCTTCTTCATGCGCTTGACACCAATGTGACCAAGGCGGCAGTGCCACAAGTATGTGGGACTATCGTTATCAACTTTACATCTTTTGGTATTCACACTATGAATATGTGTAACATTACGTTCGAGATTCATTAAGAATAAACCATTGACCATCGGGGCATGACCATAAAACATATCTCTCATATAAATAGAACAACCATTATTCTCGGATTTAAATGAGTAGCCATCTCGTATTAAACGAGATCCAGATACAATGTTCATGCTCAAACTTGGCACTAAATAACAATTATTGAGGTTTAAAACTAATCCCGTGGGTAAATGTAGAGGTAGCGTGCCGACGGCGATCACATCGACCTTGGAACCATTCCCGACGCGCATCGTCACCTCGTCCTTCGCCAGTCTCCGCTTATTCCGCAGCTCCTGCTTTGAGTTACAAATATGAGCAACGGCACCGGTATCAAATACCCAGGAGCTACTACGAGCACTGGTAAGGTACACATCAATTACATGTATATCACATATACCTTTAGTGTTGCCGGCCTTCTTGTCCGCTAAGTATTTGGGGCAGTTCCGCTTCCAGTGACCCTTCCCTTTGCAATAAAAGCACTCAGTCTCAGGCTTGGGTCCATTCTTTGACTTCTTCCCGGCAACTGGCTTACCGGGCGCGGCAACATCCTTGCCGTCCTTCTTGAAGTTCTTCTTACCCTTGCCTTTCTTGAACTTAGTGGTTTTATTGACCATCAACACTTGATGTTCCTTTTTGATTTCTACCTCTGCTGACTTCAGCATTGAAAATACTTCAGGAATAGTTTTCACCATCCCCTGCATATTGTAGTTCATCACAAAGCTCTTGTAGCTCGGTGGGAGCGACTGAAGGATTCTGTCAATGACCGCCTCGTCCGGGAGGTTAATGTCCAGCTGGGACAGGCGGTTGTGCAACCCAGACATTTTGAGTATGTGCTCACTGACAGAACTATTTTCCTCCATCTTACAACTATAGAACTTGTCGGAGACTTCATATCTCTCGACCCGGGCATGAGCTTGGAAAACCATTTTCAGCTCCTCGAACATCTCATATGCTCCGTGTTGCTCAAAACGCTTTTGGAGCCCCGGTTCTAAGCTGTAAAGCATGCCGCACTGAACGAGGGAGTAATCATCAGCACGTGACTGCCAAGCGTTCATAACGTCTTGGTTCTCTGGGATGGGTGCTTCACCTAGCGGTCCTTCTAGGACATATGCTTTCTTGGCAGCTATGAGGATGATCCTCAGGTTCCGGACCCAGTCCGTATAGTTGCTGCCATCATCTTTCAGCTTGGTTTTCTCTAGGAACGCGTTGAAGTTCATGTTGACATGAGCGTTGGCCATTTGATCTACAAGACATTTTTGCAAAGATTTTAGACTAAGTTCATGATAATTAAGTTCATCTAATCAAATTATTTAATGAACTCCCACTCAGATTAGACATCCCTCTAGTCATCTAAGTGTTACATGATCCGAGTCGACTAGGCCGTGTCCGATCATCACGTGAGACGGACTAGTCATCATCGGTGAACATCTCCATGTTGATCGTATCTTCCATACGACTCATGTTCGACCTTTCGGTCTCTGTGTTCCGAGGCCATGTCTGTACATGCTAGGCTCGTCAAGTTAACCTAAGTGTTTTGCATGTGTAAATCTGTCTTACACCCGTTGTATGTGAACGTTAGAATCTATCACACCCGATCATCACGTGGTGCTTCGAAACAACGAACTATCGCAACGGCGCACAGTTAGGGGGAACACTTTCTTGAAATTATTATGAGGGATCATCTTATTTACTACCGTCGTTCTAAGTAAACAAGATGCAAAAACATGATAAACATCACATGCAATCAAATAGTAGTGACATGATATGGCCAATATCATATAGCTCCTTTGATCTCCATCTTCGGGGCTCCATGATCATCTTCGTCACCGGCATGACACCATGATCTCTCCATCATCGTGTCTCCATGGGGTTGCTCGCCAACTATTACTTCTACTACTATGGCTAACGGTTTAGCAATAAAGTAAAGTAATTACATGGCGTTAAATCATTGACACGCAGGTCATACAACAATTAAGACAACTCCTATGGCTCCTGCCGGTTGTCATACTCATCGACATGCAAGTCGTGATTCCTATTACAAGAACATGATCTCATACATCACAATATATCATTCATCATTCATCACAACTTTTGGCCATATCACATCACAAAGCAATTGCTGCAAAAACAAGTTAGACGCCCTCTAATTGTTGTTGCATCTTTTACGTGGCTGCAATAGGGTTCTAGCAAGAACATTTTCTTACCTATGAAAAAGCCACAACGTGATTTGTCAACTTCTATTTACCCTTCATAAGGACCCTTTTCATTGAATCCGCTCCAAGTAAAGTGGGAGAGACAGACACCCGCTAGCCACCTTATGCAACTAGTGCATGTCAGTCGGTGGAACCTGTCTCACGGAAGCGTACGTGTAAGGTCGGTCCAGGCCGCTTCATCCCACAATACCGCTGAAGCAAAATAAGACTAGTAGTGGCAAGAAAGTTGACAACATCTACGCCCACAACAGATTTGTGTTCTACTCGTGCAAAGAGAACTACGCATAGACCTAGCTCATGATACCACTGTTGGGGAATGTTGCAGAAAACAAAAAATTTCCTATGGTTTCACCAATATCAATCTATGAGTTCATCTAGCAACGAGAGAGAGGAGTGCATCTACATACCCTTGTAGATTGAGTGGAAGCGTTCAAGAGAATGGGGTTGAGGGAGTCGTACTCGCCGTGATCCAAATCACCGGAGATCCTAGCGCCGAATGGATGGCACCTCCGCGTTTAACACACGTACGGTCAGCGTGACGTCTCCTCCTTCTTGATCCAGCAAGGAGGAAGGAGAGGTTAATGAAGATCCAGCAGCACGACGGCGTGGTGGTGGATGCAGCAGGGATCCCGGCAGGGCTTCACCAAGCGTCTGCGGGAGGGAGAGGTGTAGCAAGGGGGAAGGGAGGCGCCAAGTGCAAGGGGTGCGGCTGCCCTCCCTCCCCCCTCTATATATAGCGTCCCCAGGGGGCGCCGGCCCTAGGAGATGGGATCTCCTAGGGGGGGCGCCGGCAAAGGGGGGTGCCTTGCCCCCCAAGGCAAGTGTAGGCGCCCCCTCCCCCAGGTTTCCCAACCCTAGGCGCAGGGGGGACCAAGGGGGGGGGGCGCACCAGCCCACCAGAGGCTGGTTCCCCTCCCACTTCAGCCCATGGGGCCCTCCGGGATAGGTGGCCCCACCCGGTGGACCCCCGGGACCCTTCCGGTGGTCCCGGTACAATACCGGTGACCCCCGAAACTTTCCCGATGGCCGAAACTCGACTTCCCATATATAATTCTTTACCTCCGGACCATTCCGGAACTCCTCGTGACATCCGGGATCTCATCCGGTACTCCGATCAACTTTTGGTTTGCCGCATACTAATATCTCTACAACCCTAGCGTCACCGAACCTTAAGTGTGTAGACCCTACGGGTTCGGGAGACACGTAGACATGACCGAGACGGCTCTCCGGTCAATAACCAACAGCGGGATCTGGATACCCATGTTGGCTCCCACATGCTCCTCGATGATCTCATCGGATGAACCACGATGTCGAGGATTCAAGCAACCCCGTATACAATTCCCTTTGTCAATCGGTATGTTACTTGCCCGAGATTCGATCGTCGGTATCCCAATACCTCGTTCAATCTCGTTACTGGCAAGTCACTTCACTCGTACCGTAATGCATGATCTCGTGACCAGACACTTGGTCACTTTGAGCTCATTATGATGATGCATTACTGAGTGGGCCCAGAGATACCTCTCCGTCATACGGAGTGACAAATCCCAGTCTCGATCCGTGTCAACCCAACAGACACTTTCGGAGATACCCGTAGTATACCTTTATAGTCACCCAGTTACGTTGTGACGTTTGGTACACCCAAAGCACTCCTACAGTATCCGGGAGTTACACGATCTCATGGTCTAAGGAAAAGATACTTGACATTGGAAAAGCTCTAGCAAACGAACTACACGATCTTGTGCTATGCTTAGGATTGGATCTTGTCCATCACATCATTCTCCTAATGATGTGATCTCGTTATCAATGACATCCAATGTCCATAGTCAGGAAACCATGACTATCTGTTGATCAACGGGCTAGTCAACTAGAGGCTCACTAGGGACATATTGTGGTCTATGTATTCACACATGTATTACGATTTCTGGATAACACAATTATAGCATGAATAAAAAAGACAATTATCATGAACAAGGAAATATAATAATAATCCTTTTATTATTGCCTCTAGGGCATATTTCCAACAGCGTCTCCGTCGTGTTCATGGGGAGGCAACGGAATGCGTCATGTTCATCGGGAGGCAACGGAACGCGTGGGAGCCAACCGGCTTGGACGGAACAGACGATGGAAATGAGGCCTAGCGTACCACAGAACGGAGGAAACGGCCTTGTGTTCGACTGGCCACGTTCGAAACGGGATCCTGTTCATCAGGAGGTGTCTGGCGTACCACAAAACGGAGGAAATGGACCTCCTATGGTCGAAACAGGGGTCCTATTGATCGGGAGGGTGTTGGGATTCGTAGTAATTTCAAAAAATTTCCTACGCACACGCAAGATCATGTGATGCATAGCAACGAGGGGGAGAGTATTGTCTACGTACCCTACGTAGACTGACTGCGGAAGCGATGACACGACGTAGAGGAAGTAGTCGTACGTCTTCACGATCCAACCGATCAAGCACCGAAACTACGGCACCTCCGAGTTTGAGCACACGTTCAGCTCGATGACGATCCCCGGACTCCGATCCAGCAAAGTGTCGGGGAAGAGTTCCGTCAGCACGACGGCGTGGTGACGATCTTGATGAACTACAGCAGCAGGGCTTCGCCTAAACTCCGCTACAGTATTAACGAGGAATATGGTGGCAGGGGGCACCGCACACGGCTAAGGAACAGATCACGTGGATCAACTTGTGTCAACTTGTGTGTTTAGAGGTGCCCCTGCCTCCGTATATAAAGGAGGAGAGGAGGGGAGGCTAGCCGGTCAAGGGGGGGGAGGCGCAGGAGAGTCCTACTCCCTCTGGGAGTAGGATTCCCCCTCCAATCCTAGTCCAACTAGGATTCCTCGGAGGGGAAAAGAGGAGGAGGGGGCCGGCCACCTCTCCTAGTCCTAATAGAACTAGGGGAAGGGGGGGGCGCAGCCCATCTAGGGCAGCCCCTTCTCTTTTCCACTAAGGCCCACTATGGCCCAAATAGCTCCCGGGGGGTTCCGGTAACCCTCCCGGTATTCCGGTAAAATCCCGATTTCACCCGGAACACTTCCAATATCCAAATATAGGCTTCCAATATATCAATCTTTACGTCTCGACCATTTCGAGACTCCTCGTCATGTCCGTGATCATATCCGGGACTCCGAACAACCTTCGGTACATCAAAATGCATAAACTCATAATATAATTGTCATCGTAACCTTAAGCGTGCGGACCCTACGGGTTCGAGAACAATGTAGACATGACCGAGACACGTCTCCGGTCAATAACCAATAGCGGGACCTGGATGCCCATATTGGCTCCTACATATTCTACGAAGATCTTTATCGGTCAGACCGCATAACAACATACGTTGTTCCCTTTGTCATCGGTATGTTACTTGCCCGAGATTCGATCGTCGGTATCCAATACCTAGTTCAATCTCGTTACCGGCAAGTCTCTTTACTCGTTCCGTAATACATCATCTTACAACTAACATATTAGTTGTAATGCTTGCAAGGCTTATGTGATGTGTATTACCGAGAGGGCCCAGAGATACCTCTCCGACAATCGGAGTGACAAATCCTAATCTCGAAATACGCCAACCCAACATCGACCATTGGAGACACCTGTAGTACTCCTTTATAATCACCCAGTTACGTTGTGACGTTTGGTAGTACCCAAAGTGTTCCTCCAGCAAATGGGAGTTGCATAATCTCATAGTCATAGGAACATGTATAAGTCATGAAGAAAGCAATAGCAACATACTAAATGATCGGGTGCTAAGCTAATGGAATGGGTCATGTCAATCAGATCATTCTACTAATGATGTGACCTCGTTAATCAAATAACAACTCATTGTTCATGGTTAGGAAACATAACCATCTTTGATTAACGAGCTAGTCAAGTAGAGGCATACTAGTGACACTATGTTTGTCTATGTATTCACACATGTATTATGTTTCCGGTAAATACAATTCTAGCATGAATAATAAACAGTTATCATGATTATAAGGAAATAAATAATAACTTTATTATTGCCTCTAGGGCATATTTCCTTCAGTCTCCCACTTGCACTAGAGTCAATAATCTAGATTACACTGTAATGATTCTAACACCCATGGAGCCTTGGTGCTGATCATGTTTTGCTCGTGGAAGAGGCTTAGTCAACGGGTCTGCAACATTCAGATCCGTATGTATCTTGCAAATCTCTATGTCTCCCACCTGGACTAGATCCCGGATGGAGTTGAAGCGTCTCTTGATGTGTTTGGTCCTTTTGTGAAATCTGGATTCCTTTGCCAAGGCAATTGCACCAGTATTGTCACAAAAGATTTTCATTGGACCCGATGCACTAGGTATGACACCTAGATCGGATATGAACTCCTTCATCCAGACTCCTTCGTTTGCTGCTTCCGAAGCAGCTATGTATTCCGCTTCACATGTAGATCCCGCTACGACGCTTTGTTTAGAACTGCACCAACTGACAGCTCCACCGTTTAATGTAAACACGTATCCGGTTTGCGATTTAGAATCGTCCGGATCAGTGTCAAAGCTTGCATCAACGTAACCTTTTACGATGAGCTCTTTGTTACCTCCATATACGAGAAACATATCCTTAGTCCTTTTCAGGTATTTCAGGATGTTCTTGACCGTTGTCCAGTGATCCACTCCTGGATTACTTTGGTACCTTCCTGCTAAACTTATAGCAAGGCATACATCAGGTCTGGTACACAGCATTGCATACATGATAGATCCTATGGCTGATGCATAGGGAACATCTTTCATATTCTCTCTATCTTCTGCAGTAGTCGGGCATTGAGTTTTACTCAATTTTACACCTTGTAACACAGGCAAGAACCCTTTCTTTGCTTGATCCATTTTGAACTTCTTCAAAATTTTGTCAAGGTATGTGCTTTGTGAAAGTCCAATTAAGCGTTTTGATCTATCTCTATAGATCTTAATGCCTAATATGTAAGCAGCTTCACCGAGGTCTTTCATTGAAAAACTTTTATTCAAGTATCCCTTTATGCTATCCAGAAATTCTATATCATTTCCAATCAGTAATATGTCATTGACATATAATATCAGAAATGCTACAGAGCTCCCACTCACTTTCTTGTAAATACAGGCTTCTCCGAAAGTCTGTATAAAACAAAATGCTTTGATCACACTATCAAAACGTTTATTCCAACTCCGAGAGGCTTGCACCAGTCCATAAATGGATCGCTGGAGCTTGCACACTTTGTTAGTTCCCTTTGGATCGACAAAACCTTACGGTTGCATCATATACAACTCTTCTTCCAGAAATCCATTCAGGAATGCAGTTTTGACATCCATCTGCCAAATTTCATAATCATAAAATGCGGCAATTGCTAACATGATTCGGACGGACTTAAGCATCGCTACGGGTGAGAAGGTCTCATCGTAGTCAATCCCTTGAACTTGCCGAAAACCTTTTGCGACAAGTCGAGCTTTGTAGACAGTAACATTACCATAAGCGTCAGTCTTCTTCTTAAAGATCCATTTATTCTCAATTGCTTGCCGATCATCGGGCAAGTCAACCAAAGTCCATACTTTGTTCTCATACATGGATCCCATCTCAGATTTCATGGCTTCAAGCCACTTTGCGGAATCTGGGCTCACCATCGCTTCTTCATAGTTCGTAGGTTCATCATGATCTAGTAGCATGACTTCCAGAACAGGATTACCGTACCACTCTGGTGCGGATCTTATTCTGGTTGATCTACGTGGTTCAGTAGTATCTTGATCTGAAGTTTCATGATCATTATCATTGGCTTCCTCACTAACCGGTGTAGGTGTCACTGAAACAGTTTTCTGTGATGAACTACTTTCTAGTAAGGGAGCAGGTACAGTTACCTCGTCAAGTTCCACTTTCCTCCCACTCACTTCTTTCGAGAGAAACTCCTTCTCTAGAAATGATCCATTCTTAGCAACGAATGTCTTGCCTTCGGATCTATGATAGAAGGTGTACCCAACAGTTTCCTTTGGGTATCCTATGAAGACACATTTCTCCGATTTGGGTTCGAGCTTATCAGGTTGAAGCTTTTTCACATAAGCATCGCAACCCCAAACTTTAAGAAACGACAACTTTGGTTTCTTGCCAAACCATAGTTCATAAGGCGTCGTCTCAACGGATTTTGATGGTGCCCTATTTAACGTGAATGCGGCCGTCTCTAAAGCATAACCCCAAAATGATAGCGTTAAATCTGTAAGAGACATCATAGATTGCACCATATCTAGTAAAGTACGATTACGACGTTCGGACACACCATTGCGCTGTGGTGTTCCGGGTGGCGTGAGTTGTGAACTATTCCACAGTTTTTCAAATGTACACCAAACTCGTAACTCAAATATTCTCCTCCACGATCAGATCGTAGAAATTTTATTTTCTTGTTACGATGATTTTCAACTTCACTCTGAAATTCTTTGAACTTTTCAAATGTTTCAGACTTATGCTTCATTAAGTAGATATATCCATATCTGCTCAAATCATCTGTGAAGGTGAGAAAATAACGATATCCGCCACGAGCCTCAATATTCATCGGACCACATACATCGGTATGTATGATTTCCAACAAATCTGCTGCTCTCTCCATAGTACCGGAGAACGGTGTTTTAGTCATCTTGCCCATGAGGCACGGTTCGCAAGTACCAAGTGATTCATAATCAAGTGATTCCAAAAGTCCATTAGTATGGAGTTTCTTCATGCGTTTTACACCGATATGACCTAAACGACAGTGCCACAAATAAGTTGCACTTTCATTATCAACTCTGCATCTTTTGGTTTCAACATTATGAATATGTGTATTACTACTATCGAGATTTAATAAGAATAGACCACTCTTCAAGGGTGCATGACCATAAAAGATATTACTCATATAAATAGAACAACCATTATTTTCTGATTTAAATGAATAACCGTCTCGCATTAAACAAGATCCAGATATAATGTTCATGCTCAACGCTGGCACCAAATAACAATTATTTAGGTGTAATATTAATCCCGAAGGTAGATGTAGAGGTAGCGTGCCGACCGCGATCACATCGACTTTGGAACCGTTTCCCACGCGCATCGTCACCTCGTCCTTTGCCAGTGCCCGCTTATTCTGTAGTCCCTGTTTCGAGTTGCAAATATTAGCAACAGAACCAGTATCAAATACCCAGGTGCTACTACGAGTTCTAGTAAGGTACACATCAATAACATGTATATCACATATACCTTTGTTCACCTTGCCATCCTTCTTATCCGCCAAATACTTGGGGCAGTTCCGCTTCCAGTGACCAGTCTGCTTGCAGTAGAAGCACTCAGTTTCAGGCTTAGGTCCAGACTTGGGTTTCTTCTCTTGAGCAGCAACTTGCTTGCCGTTCTTCTTGAAGTTCCCCTTCTTCTTCCCTTTTCCCTTTTTCTTGAAACTAGTGGTTTTGTTAACCATCAACACTTGATGCTCCTTCTTGATTTCTACCTCTGCAGCTTTCAGCATTGCGAAGAGCTCGGGAATAGTCTTGTTCATCCCTTGCATATTATAGTTCATCATGAAGCTCTTGTAGCTTGGTGGCAGTGATTGGAGAATTCTGTCAATGATGCAATCATCCGGAAGATTAACTCCCAATTGAATCAAGTGATTATTGTACCCAGACATTTTGAGTATATGCTCACTGAAAGAAATGTTCTCCTCCATCTTGCAGCTATAGAACTTATTGGAGACTTCATATCTCTCAATTCGGGCATTTGCTTGAAATATTAACTTCAACTCCTGGAACATCTCATATGCTCCATGACGTTCAAAACGTCTTTGAAGTCCCGATTCTAAGCCGTAAAGCATGGCACACTGAACTATCGAGTAGTCATCAGCTTTGCTCTGCCAGACGTTCATAACATCTGGCGTTGCTCCAGCAGCAGGCCTGGCACCTAGCGGTGCTTCCAGGACGTAATTCTTCTGTGCAGCAATGAGGATAATCCTCAAGTTACGGACCCTGTCCGTGTAATTGCTACCATCATCTTTCAACTTTGCTTTCTCAAGGAACGCATTAAAATTTAACGGAACGACAGCACGAGCCATCTATCTACAATCAACATAAACAAGCAAGATACTATCAGGGACTAAGTTCATGATAAATTTTAAGTTCAATTAATCATATTACTTAAGAACTCCCACTTAGATAGACATCCCTCTAATCTTCTAAGTGATTACGTGATCCAAATCAACTAAACCATGACCGATCATCACGTGAGATGGAGTAGTTTTCAATGGTGAACATCATTATGTTGATCATATCTACTATATGATTCACGCTCGACCTTTCGGTCTCCGTGTTCCGAGGCCATATCTGCATATGCTAGGCTCGTCAAGTTTAACCTGAGTATTCTGCGTGTGCAAAACTGGCTTGCACCCGTTGTAGATGGACGTAGAGCTTATCACACCCGATCATCACGTGGTGTCTGGGCACGACGAACTTTGGCAACGGTGCATACTCAGGGAGAACACTTCTTGATAATTTAGTGAGAGATCATCTTATAATGCTACCGTCAATCAAAGCAAGATAAGATGCATAAAAAGATAAACATCACATGCAATCAATATAAGTGATATGATATGGCCATCATCATCTTGTGCTTGTGATCTCCATCTCCGAAGCACCGTCATGATCACCATCGTCACCGGCGCGACACCTTGATCTCCATCGTAGCATCATTGTCATCTCGCCAATCTTTATGCTTCCACGACTATCACTACCGTTTAGTAATAAAGTAAAGCATTACATCGCGATTGCATTGCATACAATAAAGCGACAACCATATGGCTCCTGCCAGTTGCCGATAACTCGGTTACAAAACATGATCATCTCATACAATAAAATTCAGCATCATGCCTTGACCATATCACATCACAACATGCCCTGCAAAAACAAGTTAGACGTCCTCTACTTTGTTGTTGCATGTTTTACATGGCTGCTACGGGCTTAAGTAAGAACCAATCTCACCTACGCATCAAAACCACAATGATAGTTTGTCAAATAGACTCCGTTTTAACCTTCGCAAGGACCGGGCGTAGCCATACTTGGTTCAACTAAAGTTGGAGAGGCAGTCGCCCGCAAGCCATCTCTGTGCAAAGCACGTCGAGGGAACCGGTCTCGCGTAAGCGTACGCGTAAGGTTGGTCTGGGTCGTCTCGTCCAACAATACTGCCGAACCAAAGTATGACATGCTGGTAGGCAGTATGACTTGTATCGTCCACAACTCACTTGTGTTCTACTCGTGCATATAACATCAACATAAATAACCTGGCTCGGATGCCACTGTTGGGATTCGTAGTAATTTCAAAAAATTTCCTACGCACACGCAAGATCATGTGATGCATAGCAACGAGGGGGGGAGTATTGTCTACGTACCCTACGCAGACCGACTGCGGAAGCGATGACACGACGTAGAGGAAGTAGTCGTACGTCTTCACGATCCAACCGATCAAGCACCGAAACTACGGCACCTCCGAGTTCGAGCACACGTTCAGCTCGATGACGATCCCCGGACTCCGATCCAGCAAAGTGTCGGGGAAGAGTTCCGTCAGCACGACGGCGTGGTGACGATCTTGATGAACTACAGCAGCAGGGCTTCGCCTAAACTCCGCTACAGTATTATCGAGGAATATGGTGGCAGGGGGCACCGCACACGGCTAAGGAACATATCACGTGGATCAACTTGTGTCAACTTGTGTGTTTAGAGGTGCCCCTGCCTCCGTATATAAAGGAGGAGAGGAGGGGAGGCTGGCCGGTCAAGGGGGGGAGGCGCAGGAGAGTCCTACTCCCTCTGGGAGTAGGATTCCCCCTCCAATCCTAGTCCAACTAGGATTCCTCGGAGGGGAAAAGAGGAGGAGGGGGCCGGCCACCTCTCCTAGTCCTAATAGGACTAGGGGAAGGGGGGGGCGCAGCCCATCTAGGGCAGCCCCTTCTCTTTTCCACTAAGGCCCACTATGGCCCAAATAGCTCCCGGGGGGTTCCGGTAACCCTCCCGGTATTCCGGTAAAATCCCGATTTCACCCAGAACACTTCCGATATCCAAATATAGGCTTCCAATATATCAATCTTTACGTCTCGACCATTTCGAGACTCCTCGTCATGTCCGTGATCATATCTGGGACTCCGAACAACCTTCGGTACATCAAAATGCATAAACTCATAATATAACTGTCATCGTAACCTTAAGCATGCGGACCCTACGGGTTCGAGAACAATGTAGACATGACCGAGACACGTCTCCGGTCAATAACCAATAGCGGGACCTGGATGCCCATATTGGCTCCTACATATTCTACGAAGATCTTTATCGGTCAGACCGCATAACAACATACGTTGTTCCCTTTGTCATCGGTATGTTACTTGCCCGAGATTCGATCGTCGGTATCCAATACCTAGTTCAATCTCGTTACCGGCAAGTCTCTTTACTCGTTCCGTAATACATCATCTTACAACTAACATATTAGTTGTAATGCTTGCAAGGCTTATGTGATGTGTATTACCGAGAGGGCCCAGAGATACCTCTCCGACAATCGGAGTGACAAATCCTAATCTCGAAATACGCCAACCCAACATCGACCATTGGAGACACCTGTAGTACTCCTTTATAATCACCCAGTTACGTTGTGACGTTTGGTAGTACCCAAAGTGTTCCTCCGGCAAACGGGAGTTGCATAATCTCATAGTCATAGGAACATGTATAAGTCATGAAGAAAGCAATAGCAACATACTAAACGATCGGGTGCTAAGCTAATGGAATGGGTCATGTCAATCAGATCATTCTACTAATGATGTGACCTCGTTAATCAAATAACAACTCATTGTTCATGGTTAGGAAACATAACCATCTTTGATTAACGAGCTAGTCAAGTAGAGGCATACTAGTGACACTATGTTTGTCTATGTATTCACACATGTATTATGTTTCCGGTAAATACAATTCTAGCATGAATAATAAACATTTATCATGATTATAAGGAAATAAATAATAACTTTATTATTGCCTCTAGGGCATATTTCCTTCAGAGGGGTGTGGCGTACCGCAAAACAGAGGAAACAGACTTGTGTTGGAGCGCTACGGTCGAAACAGGGGTCCTGTTCATCGGGAGGGGTGTGGCGTACCGCAAAACGGGACTCCACGGGATATTGTTCATCTCCACCGTCGACCCCCTCCAGCCTCCACGGGCTACTGTTCATCCACCATCGACCTCCTCCAGCCTCCACCTGTGACTGTTCATCCACGGGCTCCTGTTCATCCAGCCTCCACCGCGTGCTACTCCACCGGCTACTGTTCAACCACCCCTCTCCAAGGGCTCCCATTCAACCACCCCTCCACGGGCTACTGTTCATGTAGCCCTCCACCGTCTACTGTCCATCTAGCTCTCCACGGGGTGGTCCTATTCATCCTGCCCTCCACGGGGTCCTGTTCATCCAGCCCCAACCGGCTCGATCGATCGGGGTCCTGTTCATCCAGAGGCAACACCACGGGGTCCTGTTCATCCCCCCAGCAATGCTCACTGTTCATCTAGAGGCAGCATCGATCGACTACAGTTTGCAGCAGTAGCGAAGGAATCGCTCGATCGAGTTCAGTTAACAGCCATCGATCGATCGCTCAGGTTCAGTAACGCGTAGCCTGCAGTGCAATTGCTCGGGTTCAGTTAGAGCCCAACACCTCGCTCGGGTTTAGTTAGAGCCCAACGCCTCGCACCCACGCGCATGCGTGTACGAGAGAAACGCGCATCGCTCGGCCCCGACCACCCACCGTAACCGGGAACACCCCGATATTTTCCTCGCCCTTGCTTCTACCACGGTTTTTTCCATCATGAATGGCCCAAAGAATGTCATGCAGCTGTGTCTCTGGCCTGCCCAGGACGAAAAACTCATTTTTTGTCATGATTTTGTGTCATAGAAGTAGGACCCCACCACATCTATGATGATATCGGGTTTTGTCAATTATCGTCATAGAAGTGTTATAAGTATGATAGAAAAAAATCGTTCGACCCAAAATGTCACGGATGTGTCTTTTTTTTGTAGTGAGGAGCGCCCGTAGTCAGGCCCCGGGGATGTATACATATCGGTGAACCTCGTTAACAAATCTCGGTGTCGTGCTCATGTGATTGCTTGGTCCTCGGATGATCGACGAAGTGCCTCGGATTTATACTAACAAGTGGTATCATGAGCTAGGTCGTTCGGATGCCGCGGATCGTTGATTTAGAGGAAGAAGAAGCGTCGACATAAATATGCGGGAAGCGATTGTAATACGGGATGAATATCATCGGCGAGTTACGATCCAGGCAGACCAGTCGTGTTGTGTTATCTTCGAGCAGTAATCAGAT
Source organism: Triticum aestivum (assembly GCF_018294505.1). Lineage (NCBI taxonomy): Eukaryota > Viridiplantae > Streptophyta > Magnoliopsida > Poales > Poaceae > Triticum > Triticum aestivum. The sequence continues at coordinate 587,831,525 of NC_057801.1, read as the reverse complement.
CGAGAAGCAGATGCTTGAAGGCACGCGATTTGTTTGTGGAATTTTTTTGGCACAAAGACCAGTCAAGACCGGGATGCTATCAAGAAAGAAAAAAAGAAGATAAGTCCAATAGCTATATACATGTGGTGTTCACACGGGAAGGCTGTGAGGGATTTTGATCTGGTTTTCTTTGCTGGTACACTTCTGTGTATGGACGGCGTTGGTTACGGTGAAGGCTTGAGGAGTCTGGAGCGTGTCGTTGCAGCCGGACAAGGGCGGTTGGGTCAGACTTGCCAGTCTGACGGATCGACTCAAGTCAGTTGGTACAGAAGATGGTGTAGGTCGGCGACGGTGACATAGGAGCGTGATGCTGATGGTGACCGATTTCTGGGGCGTGGAAACATGTGGCGCAGGCCCCGAGGGCTTGTGGGCTTCAACAAGACTATGACGTGGGGTTGATTCAAGGTGATGTACACATGGAGCTTGAAGTCGACGGGGCGCGTGGGTGGACTAATCATCTACCATGGAGTCATGTTGAAGGTGGAGCTGGATTGAGGGGCTACGACGTAAGTGCATAGAGAGTCGAAGCCTATTCAGCGAGAAAAAAGTGAGGGACACGTAGTTCAGACTGGAGCCTAGTGGTCTGATGGAAGCGTGATACTCGTCATCGGTCGATGATGATCGGTGGTACTTTGCAGTGGGGGTTGAGTGGTGTGGGTTCGCGACCCTTGAGACTCGACCAGGACAGCGGAGGCTCGACGCGGTAATAGCAGCGAGGCATGCAGTATGCATGGGACATGGAGACGGGTCAGGACTCTAGTGGTCACACGTGTGGTGAGACAACTGCGAATTTGACTAGGGATGAATACAAGCAACGGTGAAATTTCTTCAAGCTTCAGACAGACGGTCAAGAAATGAGCGGTGATGTTGAGTTCAGGTAACTCTTATGTGTGATGCCCAATATGTGAGTTGTTAATTTTCATGCAGGTCAGTGATCAGTGTGTGATGGCGTTGGACTGATACTCTGGAAGTTGGGAGCACAAACTAGAGTAACAAGGAACTTAATTTTGCTCGAGTGTTGAATGTGATCAAGAAAAGAAGGGACTACAAGTTACACGTGGAGTCATATGGAGTCTTTGAAGTAGCAGCGGTACTCATGGGATAAGCTCAAGCCCAATGTACATGGAAGTTTGACGCATTGACAAATTCAGGGTGGTGGAGAATATGCGTCAAGGTGGAGTTTGTTAGAGTTGTGTCGAATATTGTGTACAAGAAAGGTTACATTTGGACTTGTAGTAGTATTGTGTTTAGATAGGATATGGAGTCGTGCCCTAATAGGACACATGTATCCTAGGCCTCTCATATATAGTGGGGATAGACACACGATGTAACTTATGCCAACATAATAGCACCGGAGCGTAGGGGAAAAGCCGGCGACATGTGCCGGTGTCCAGGGCAACCGGGTGCGGTACTATAGCGGTATCATGGGGAGGAGCGCCCATAGTCAGGCCCCGGGGATGTAGCCATATCGGTGAACCTCGTTAACAAATCTCGGTGTCATGCTTGTGTGATTGCTTGGTCCTCGGATGATCGACGAAGTGTCTCAGATTTATACTAAGGGCGTGTTCGGGAACTCTCCGTGGCAGGAAAATCTTCAACTCCAGTGCCACAAATCCCGCTCCAGCTTCTCACCATCGATCCCGGAGTCAGCGATACGTTCGGCGTGATGGCTTCTCCCTCGCATGAGGGAGCGAGCTCGAAGCCCATAAAATCACCCCTTTGTGGCCCATCAGGAGCAGGCTGACAGTCCAAAAGGTTTGGAAAAGATGGGCTGGGCCATAGGCCTGGTCGGGGAGAGACTGCTGGTGGCAAGAGAGAGGACCTGGGAGCGAATTGGTACGTGATGATCGAGCGAGCGAGTCACTTGGCGGTAGCAGGGCAATGTAATTTTCTTCAACTCCCGCTTCCTAGTTTTGGTGGAGCTCAGTTTTCCCAACTCCTCCGATTCTGAAAATTTGCACTACGCCAATCGCCAGCTTCTGTCTCGTATAACCAGGAGTTGACCCGTTCGGGTGTGCTCCGTCATGGAGCCAAGGATTTGAGAAGCCAGAGAGATGACGAACACGCCCTAACAAGACCTAAATGTGGCCTTTTGCATGTGGAGAACTAACTTGGAAGTGCCGGGTAAAACAAACTGCTCTGTATACCATAGTAGATGAAAAAGTTCTCAAACAAGGATCATCCATAAAAGTACGGGTCACAACTCGGAAGTACCGGATGAAAAAGCTCAAAGGTACCGGGACTTGTATTGTGAACATATAGAGAAGCAACAGAAAGGAGTTCAAAAGTGTCGTGTAAAAATTTAAATTTCAAACATGCCATTAGCACAAGAACCACGTATAAACAAACACATCATGTTAAAAAAATAGACTTTTATTGATGGGCGGGGGTATAGTCTCGAATATATGCATATGTGTTGCAGCAACAGTGTTAGCTACTGCCTATAAGATGCATACTAGTATCTCTATGATGGTACTCCTAAAAAATGAGTTTAAACTTAAGATTTTGGAACCCTCCTAAACTAGATTGTTTCTCTTCTACTTAATGAATATCCAGAGATTTTATCTCGAGTGTACACTACGTTACTATTATGGAAACACTAACGCCCACACGTGTGGGCGTTATCCAACTCGCCCACACGCCTCGATCGTCGTCCAATGTCTTTTGCACGAATCTTGGCACGAAAAGGTTGATTTTATGCGCCACGTAGGACGGGGCTGGTGTGTGGGCGTTGAAGAGTTTGCCCACACGCTAGCACCACGCTGTTTGCCAGCTGCGCTGTGTGGGCGAACTAGTTTCTGCCCACACAGCCAGCCACCTAGTTCATGCGCGTGTGGGCGAATTACTTTTCACCCACACGACACTCCTACGTTGCGGATGACAACTGTAACTAGACGAATGTGGCAACTAGGTAAACAAACATGGCAACTGTGATTTTTTGCTAGACGGTAACTGCAGTTGCGCGTACGTGGCAACCAGATAAACACACATGGCAACTATAGTTGGACCACACATGGCAGCTAGGTAAACACACATGGCAACTATTGTTTGACTATATGTGGCAAGTAGTTAATCACACACGGCAACTATGGTTGGACCACACGTGACAACTAGGTAAACACACATGGCAACTACTGTTTGACCATATGTGGCAAGTAGTTAATCACACACGGCAACTAGGGTTTGATTACATGCGGCAACTACCATAAATTAGACATGGCAACTATAGTTAACCAAAACAGATAGAGTTGCCATGCTTTTACAACTACACTTGCCATCCCCGATAACTACATCTGCCGACCAGGATGGCAATTAAATCGTTATTCTGTGGTGTACCTAACGTAGTAGCGCCAGGACGTGTGGGCATTTTTGCTTCGTGCCACACGCGCGGGGTGGATATGAGTAGTGCTTGTTGGCGTGTGGCACAAAGCAGCCACGCCCACACGTGTGGGCAATTCTAATATCCGCCTACACACAGCCCGTGTGGGCTACCTCCTGCTCACACCACACACGGTGTGTGGGCGCATATCGAATACACCACACATGTGGCAGTTATCGGCGTCCTACTATTAATTGAAATATTTGCTAGCACAGTTGATTTAACTTGAATTAACTATTTTGTTTCTTGGTTTCCAAAATTTAAAAACTTTCAGAAAATTGTACTTACAATTTTGCAACTAATGATTGTTATTTGTGTATATTGAATGATATTGTTATAACTCGAAGACTATTTATAAAATCCCAGATCTGTTATTGGCTCAAATAAGCAAATCATGATGGTAGAGTCATTTTTAGTGAAATAACAACTAGCCATGTTATCTTCTCATATAGTGTAGCTTCCATGTCGTAGCTTTGATCTTGAAGAAGAAAGGGATTCTGTTTGTTTGGCCAGTGACTGTCATACTTCTTAAGTGTTGTAAATTTTATTCATTCCTCTACAACTTCAATAATAATAATTATTATGTTTATTTAAAGTTGGCCAACTAAATAGACCCTTACTAAACCAACCCATGTTTTGTCAGATTTACATTTACTAGTAAATGCGCATGTGCAACACACGTTAATATCTAGTCAATATATTAATTGCATGCGGATATTAGGTACGCTATTATTTGTGTGTTAATTCTATGATTAGTGCAATATTTGGTATAATATTAATTACATATTAAACACGTTGAGCGCTCGTCATTGGAGCACTCTACGTCGTTGGATTGACTTAGTTTGATGCCCGAGATCAGTTAGATCTGCCTTTTTGGATATTTTTATATTGATATAGATGTGTCAATGCGCTCATAGAAACACGAAAATGTATATTAGGAAGCCATCACGATAAACATATAGATATTCTGTAATGTAAAAATATTTCTTAAAATACGAGCACATGGCATAAACTACTGCATAATAAATTAACAACATAAGTGTATGAATCATTTATAAATATCTTGGACATGAAATAGATTTGTAAGTGGATTGAATCATCAGACTACAATGTTACAAACAGTTGTCTTTAGAGCATGAAGATTGCAGAAAGTACAAAATAACTATTGTTTAGTTTTCCGGAGCACTCATACTCCCTCCATTCCATAATGTAGTGCATATACATTTTCTGCAAAGTCAAAATTTACAAATTTTGACCACGATTATAGAGAAAATTATTTTTATCTACAATACCAACTATATACAATATGAAAGTATGTCTTATTATGTATCTAGGGATATGTATTTGGTATTCTAGATGTATATGTTTTTCTCTACAAAATTGGTCAAAGTCTATAAAGTCTGACTTTTCAAAAAATCTATAGGCACTACATTGTGGAATAGAGGGATGGTTACATGTAGATGACATCATCATCTTACAATGTTACACGCGGTTGTCTTGAGCCCCAAAGTTCTCACAAATGAAAATTGTTTAGTTTTCTGGCTCACTCATATTATTTGTGCTTCTTATCTCTTTGGATGCAGAAATGATATATTTGAAAAAGAAGTTTATCAACACTTAGAAGATACTTTATTTTAGGTGGAAACAATTCTAGAACTATTTGATAGTTTAACTTGTTATTCTTGTTGGCATGAAGTACCCATCATGATCTTTTAGAATGAGTACTCGCCGAGAATCATCCAATATTCTTGGTTGTTATTCTTTTTTGCACTTGCACCAAGTAGTCAACATATGCTCTATCTTTCCTTTTTTCTGTCCGCATGCAAGCTACATGCCATATGAACACCACATTTTATTTCATGTGTCGTTTTCCTAATGCATTAATAAAAGTGACTACGGGTTTCTGTAAAATTTATCTTCGTGTTTGTCTTTGTCCTTTTCTTTTCTTGCGTTCAATATCATGTTTTATTAATATGTTTTTGCATGCAAAAATATATTCAGCATTCCCAAAGTTGGCATAAGTATCAACAAATGTTATGTTTAAATATATTTTTCAATGTGCCTAACATAAGCTAGAATATCACAAAGTATTTTTTTCAAATATTTCCTAACTTGACGGTTGAAACACACGTGGTCCATAAATAGGACAAATACTCATTAGTTGTATTGTTGATGGTTTTCTTGTGTGTGGAAGCAATGCGACTGGCATAGGTAGCTCAATTGGTCTAGCATGGGTACGAGTCAATTAGTCCCCTCTCATTCTCCATTTCATCTATCGGCCCATCTGTGCACGCTTTTGCAACCTAAAACAAACTCCGAACATCAGTATGTCTACATTTCATTCTTATTATGTGCCATTTTGCCTGAAACAGGTGGGCCAACACTACCAGGTTAGCAAGACAAGGTATATCATGGTATTTTGATACTAAATTAGTTGCATTGGTGAGAAATACGTTTAAATTAATTATTCTCTGCCCGTGATGCCATTTAGGTATAATTTGAGTGCGGCTAATCTGCACCCGGGCTCAGCTACACCCACGCTTAGAAAAAAATTCAAAAAAAATACTAGAAAAATTCAAAAAATTCCATTTTTTTTGTGGTGGTAGATAATTTGACGCGTGAGGTGCACCCCAAAATTCAACTCATTTGAGCATCTGAGAAGCTCTCGGCAAAAAAGACAAAATCAGAGTGTGTAAAAATGTTTACTGTTTACGCACTGTTTTGACCCGATTTGTCTTTTTTGCCGAGAGCTACTCAGATGTCCAAATAAGTTGAATTTTGGGGCGCACCTCACGCGTCAAATTATCTACCACCACAAAAAAATTAGAATTGTTTGAATTTTTCTAGTATTTTGTTTGAATTTTTTACTCACCCACTGATCTGTGGACCAACCGCCAGCTGTCATGCCACACGGAGAGCAAATACGGTGGCATACGGGACGGAGGCACCGTATATACACCGTGCGACAAGTTGTAGCACCACTTTTGTGTATTTACAAGTTTAGACACTGAACTGACCGCAACAGACAAGTTTAGGCACACTCTTAGCTCATCTTCACCGTTGCAGCACTTTGGAAAGCACAGATAATGCTGGGTCACACTTACTATTAGCTCCATCCAATACAAACACAACAAGTACATTACAAACCGAACACTTCAGAACAGAAGTATAATCAGCAAGACCTTGATAGGGTGTCTCGCTTCCACACTTCTGCTCCCAGCCACCATTTATTCATGCAGGCTACTCCGTATATGAAAGGGGGGAAAAGACCGGCAAGCCAAGCCATTTTCTATCTGATATTTGGGTACAAAGAACTTCATCCAATTATGCAGGAGAGTTCACGAAGCTGGCAACAGCGTCCACCACTTCAGGAACACCAAGTTCTCCTGAAACAATACCACCGCCATCGATCTCGCAAGCCTCCCAGGCCGCTGGCACCTCAGCACTGCCAGAATCAAAGCATGGTGCTGTCGGTTCTGCAGCAGTGCTGACGACAGAGCCGAAGCTGCAACGCTCCTCGAACGGCAGGCCGCCGATCTCAGCCGCATCGATTTTGCCTCGGACATCGAGCAGGAGGCCCGTCAGCCTCGCCACCTCGGCCTCCAGGGCAGCGTGGCCCTGCAGCCGCCTCAGGAGCTGCTGGTTGGCGGCGCGGAGCTTCTTGACCTCCTCCTCAAGGAAGGCTGCGTGAGCTTTCTTCTTCTGCCGGTACTTGCGCACGGCCTCACGGTTCCCCAGAGGCTTCCGGAGATTCCTCAGCTGGTCATGCTCCGCGTGATCTTCGCCGGAAGCTATGACTTGGGTGTGCGCGTGGAGGCACGTGTGAGCGTGCGCCGCGGCCGACCATGATAGACCGTTGCAGGTGTGTGTGTGAGTACACGCTAGGAACTCATCGAAGCCGTGGGAGATCTCAGGATATGGAAACAGAAGGTGGTTGGGGATCGGAAGGTATAGTCCGTCGTCCATTGTCACAAAATGTGCCAACAAGCTAGATTCTCCTCCTATGATTAGTAACTGGGGAAGTCGGACAAAAGCGCCAAAAAACAGTTCAAAAACTCGAGAACTTGTTACCCTAGCTTGCTCCATAAAAGCTTATTACCGATTCAGCATGATCTTATTAGAGGCAAAATCAATTCGAAAGAAATTCACGTAACCCCTATATTACTACTACCTCTGTTTTTAAACTGCCAACACGTCTTATATTTAGAAACAGAGTGTGTACTTATTAGTGATTGAATGGTCAAAAGATCATGTAGTAAGTACCAAATTTGCATGATGGCCAGGAGCATGAACATGTCAACTATTCTCACCACAATCGCAAAACCTCACAGGATTCAAGTTAGGACACCAACGTTCCTGCATGTGAATACATGGTAAACAACATCAGTATATTTGAATTTTGAATGAGGAGTCAGACTGAATCAACAAAAGTAGATTGTGAGTGCAAAATACCTAGACTACCGAAGTGCATCAAAACGGTATGGACTTGATGTGTAGACCTGTCAACAACGGTTGCTCCTTGCAACTGCAAACCTCTTACTGTTGCCTCTCTTTCTTTCTTTTTGCCTACACCTTTTGCTCGTCACCTCTCCATCAATCTTGTGTTGGTGTTCTCCTGCCCCCTCTCCTTTTATTTTGGGTATCTCGAAGGAGGAGAGACCTAGAGGGAATGAAGCAAGCGGTAGACAGCGATGTTATTGGATCGGAGTGGATAGGATAGAAAAGGTGGAGAATCCTAGTTCTTGCTAATGTTCTTCGTTTCCCCTTTCCGATTATGCTGGCCACTATTCATGGACTACTATTTTCTCCACATGATTTTCTTCTGCTACGATTCCTTATGTTCTCATTTCAACCACCAGCATTTGCCACGGTAGGTTTCAGCAACTTGGCTGAATTTTCGTCTTAGAATATAATCTCCAAAGCATGGAATTTGGAATGATTCTTTAAAACGTTGATTAGCTGGGTTGTCTAGACATTTATATTCTCGTGCAATCATGCATGTTATCACGGGGTAACATAGAGAGATAAAGAAAAACAAATCCAGAGCTTATTAGTCTAGAAGGAATAAGCAATTATTTGGTGGTATATTATACTACCTCCGTCTCAAAATAAGTGTCTCAACTTTGTACTAAGCTCAAGCCACTTATTTTGGGACGGAGAGAGTAAAACTGAAGATTATTCTGGCATAGAATAAAATACTATTTTCCTTTTCGTAAGTAAAGATGACCCCCCCCCCCCCCCCCCAAAAAAGTAAAGATGAATCTCGCCATAAAAACAGTACAAGAGGTTGATTTTGAACCATTTCGCAAAAAAAGAGGTTGATTTTGAACCTTAACTTATAGTCTTCGGTCCTGCTTGAAGCATAAATTATTAAGTTGTCTATTTTTTTAGGGAATTAGCTATCTATATTAAACCTTAAATTTTGTAACACCTTTTAACCTAAATGGCTACCCCCGTCTGCCTACAAAGATAAATAAATTGTACCCTCGTCGTGTAGAGCAATTTACAAAAAAATAATAATCATCACTTTGCTAGTTTGATTTTCTTTTAAAAACCCACCATATTTGAGGCAACTTGTTTCTGAAATACTAATCCATCTATACTACTATTAAACAATCAAACAAGAACTTCTTTAAGCACACCCCACAAAGCGTACATAGATCCAATACAACCGCACGATTAGGCCCACTAAAATCAATCTAACGGTTAGCCTTAACCTAAACCATTTTCTGTGTGCACTTAGCAATTTACATTGACTGACCGTACTCCACCGTGGAGGAAAATATGAAACTCCACGCCTGAGCAATTAGGAAACTAATAATCACGGGTGCATCCTATTCTAGGAAACTAAATCAGAGTGCATCCATCCTATTAGGAAACTAATCTCAGACAAATCCATCCTATTAAAAAACTTATCTCGGACGTATCCATCCTATTATGAAGCTAATCGCGAGCCGCCTGCCGCCATCATGCACGCTAGCCACGATGGGGGAAGCGCGAGGAGCTTCGTCTTCCTCTGGGAACGTCGTCTTCTGCCTGGAGGCCAGGCGCTCTTCTGCCGCTAATGCGACGACTCCATCCACGTCCAGGGCATGCTCTACGACAACCATCGGCATCCGCGTCGACTTCAGCTCCGTTCGCAACACCCACGCTGACAAACCACCCACCACTGACGTCCTCCAAGTCCAAGCCGCCAACTGCCGTCGTCCTTAGGGCGGCACCGGTCTCGGTCATGGCGCAGGAGGTGCCGTCATTGCCGTTCCTGTCGTCGTCCTACTGGGCCGTCGAGGACCTCCTGCATCCTATTGGGCCGCACGTGCATAGTCGAGGGCACCGAAGGTCTATCACAAATCAATCAGGTGAACCTTTAATTCGAGTTGGGGGTATTCCGCAATTTGCACGACTAATACTGCACTTTTGGCACTTGGAGGTGGGTCAGAAATTTTTTATCTACAATTTCATCTATCAACCAATCTTCCTCTGATGCATTCTAGAAATAAAAAAATTGGGACATGAAGAAATTGCTATTCTAGAGTTTAATTAATCATTTGATAATTCCTTTGAGAAATAAATGTGATCTGGAGCATGAAAATCATTCTCATATATACTCCCTTCGTTTCAAAATATAAGTTTTTTTAAAGATTTCAATGTGGGCTACATATGGTGTAAAATGAGTGAATCTACATTTTAAAATATGTCTATATACATCCGTATATAGTCCGTATTGGAATCTCTAAAAGGACTTATATTTTGGAACAATGGGACTGATTGTAAGAGTGTGTTTGTTTAGACCTGTATACTTACAGTGCTATTCCTATTTAGACCAAGATTAGAATTTGACTACATGCATAAGTTTGGCTGGTTGAGAAATTTGAATTCACTATCTCTCATAAAGTGAGTGCACGTGCATTACATATTAAATAAGAATCGTGGTGCTTCAAGCAATCTAGAATTACAGATTTGGGATTATCTTAGGTTGCCGATTGCTGTACTGAAAATGTGTAATTAGATATGGCATGCACATAAGAATGCAGCGATCTTGTCTTATAAAGTAGGATCAAGAAGGATACTGAAGAAGTTAAGATGCAGAGTCTCTATTTCCCATGATTACTTCTCATGTTCATGTCGGCTTCATGTCACATATCATCTTTTACATTTCAATTACTTTTTTTCCTGCCTATACTAGAAGAGAAGACTACACTACAAGCCTATATTACTGCATTAATAAATAATTGCTAATTTTATTTAAATGAGAATATTTTCCTGTGATTACTCTATGCAGCAACATAACCACTATTGTGTCTCACTTTTGAAAATACAATTTGAGCGATATCAAACATTGTATATCCATTTGAATTATATTTTTTAAAACATTTATATTTTATATTATGTGAATCTCACCTGATTTACGTTTGAGACGTGCGTTGCACGTGCATGCTTACTAGTTTTTATCAATAACCTAACACGAAAACTGACAACAAGGCCTCGTGTGTCAGGTCTAGGCAAGAGTCAGATTGACGTGGATTCGAACCGAGGTTGAACCCAACCATCCTCTTATGGCAGTCTGGTTGGCTCGCAATGGATTGTAATCATCATCACTACAGTAATCGGGATCATACAACCAATCTGGTACCATCGAACCTAACGAACGAACAAATCAACCAAAATCAGAACAATTACCAAATTCCTCGATTCAAAACCTAACCCTGACCTAGACAAACTCACCTCTTTTAGAAAGTTGCTCAATTGTAGCTCCGAGACACCAAGGCAGACAGAGGAAGCATGTGTGTGTGTGTGAGAAAGAGAGAGAGAGAAAGAGAGAGAGAGGCTTGATGAGGCGCAGGCCTTTCCTAATGTTCGCAAAGGCCTCGGTCACAATCCATGTTAGACGCATATTGCGTGGATCTGACATGCCTCTTTATCAATTCACATGTCAAATTCCTAAAAAATTTGGATCAATGTTATCAGAAACGAGATGCCTTATATTATTGTGCTTTAGAAGAAAATAGAAAAATAATGGTTATGTTTTAAACTGTTTTGAGAATACTGCATAGAATGAAAAAGCATATGAAGGACTACACAAGTGAAATTTCCTTGCGCAGAAGCCTGATCGATGGTCTTATACGATTTTTATTTTTTCACTCCACTATTCGCAGAAAGTCAACGGTTTGTGTTTCCCCCTGCCCGGTTTGCATTAGCCTGAAATGGTTCACGGTCTCATGGATGAGATTAAATAACCTTTGCAGTATGTAGACTATAAGCTGTGTTACTTTGTGTTAGGTTTTGCAATTCCCATTTTGCACCGGATATAGTATTACATTAAAAATGTGTGTTGCACTAGATATGTGAGAAAAACATATATAGAAGGCTTTTATTTAACACAGTGCAGACACAAGCGCTCATATACACGCGCATACACTCACCCCTATGAATGCACATACACACACCCTACCCCTATGAGCACCTCCAAAAGACTGAGCCGGCATATCATCTTGAAATTACGAAGTCACCGTAGGCACCTCGTCGTCAACGAAAACGTCTCCTCCCACTGAATGCTCTGGTGGGCTGGGGATACCACAGTCCTTCTAACCATCCAACCACATGTTGGTTCACAGCACATATAGAAGGCTAAAGTGATCCAAATATAGCCATACACGTGTGTTATAGGATGAAGTATACCCGGTAGATATTTGTTCAAAACTATGATATTTGGGGGTTAAAAGTCCATACATGTCCAAAAAATTAGCACACTGTATTATTTTTGTAATGGTTCGTGTATGATTATATTAACAAAAATCTTTTTCTTTTGCATGAACACGAAAGTCTAGAGTTATATATTTTGTCCCCATAATTCATATGTATAGATTTGCTTGAATTTTTTTAACATTTATTTTCATACGTTTTATTGCAAGAATTTATGTTCATACTTTTATACACACCTAGTGCAAAGTACAATATTACTTAACACATCTAGTGAAAAGTCCAACTTGGTTGAACCTTTGATTAAAAAAACCTGGCTAGCAAAGTATAGCTCTGTCCACGCACGTGTCTATCCTCCCAAGAAAAAGGCGGCCAGTGTTTCTGCCTCAAAGGAGGCGGCCCCGTCAATCTCCCTCATCTCCTGTGGCCCTAGGAGAATGGGGGCACGGTGGGTTTCAGCCTTTATCGGTGGGAGGGCTCCGTTTTTAGGTTTTTCTTTGAGTTTTGTTAGGGTCCATGTCCTGCTCAAGAAGTCAAGACTACGACGGCTCCCTGAAGATGGAATAAACTTTTCTCCGCCTAGTCACGGTCCCAGTGGTGCATCTAGCATCGTCGGAGGGCATGTGGAGGTGTGTCTCCGGAAGATGTCGCAGGATTCGGTCGATGGTTGTCTTTGATGGGTCCTCTCAGATCTAGTCTTCTTTTGTCTATGTTTGTATGTCTTCAGGTTGAATCCTTCAAATCTAAGATAATCTTCATCGGCGACGGCTGCTGTTCCGATGCGCTAATCCTATGTGAACTTAGAACGACGACTTGCTGACCGTCTACTACAATAAATTTTGCCCGGCTCCGGTGAGGGGGCGATGACGGCAGCACGTCTTCGGCTCGCTTCAATACTTTAATCGTCGCTAGGTTGTCTACGAATCTAGCTATAGTTTTTATCATTTCTGGTGTTCATTGTACTACACGATTGAAGATGAATAGATTGAAATTTTCCCGCAAAATAATCTAGGGAAAAGTCAAAACACGAATCGAACTTGCTCCATAATGTTGAAGTCCTAAACTTGATTTATTTTTAGAACTTGCAACACTATTCTCTTGTGGGAAGCGACGCACCTATTAAAGGACTTGGACTAGTGGCGGAGCTTGCAGCAAATTACTGGGCGGGTTGGGCAGGCCAAACTGCAAGAAATTGAGATTTTCTCGGTTCATGGGTTGCCTATAATAGGAGCATATGCTGGAAGTTGGGCGGACCATGACCCATGTCGCCTTACTAAAGCTCCGCTAGTGCTTGAGACAGGATGGGGGTGGGTGCGGACAAGTTCATCCAACTTTCAATGATCGTCAATGCACAAGCGTACTTTGCGCAAAAATGGGTTGGCAATTTTTGATCCATCTGGTGCAAAGTGCAAAATGCAAGTGCAAGTTACTGATGTAATGTACAAAAGCATCGTATACACCGAGATCACTAGTTAGGGGGTACCCCTACAAAGATCACTCCCACCTTTTCTATATGCGCGTCGTCACAACCTGAGAGTTTGCACCTTTTGCATATGTTTGTTTTTTTAAAATATTTTATCTCTTGAACCGTTCATTCAAATAACTAACCGTTGTTACAGTAGAATTTCTCACATCAAGATTCTCGAAACAAGATATCATGTTAATAAGTTAGGGCAATCTTAAAACAAGAATGGACAAAAGACAGAAACCAAAAAATAGAAAATTGGAAAAAAAAACTAATCCCCGGATTGTGCTTTTTCACTTTTTTGAGAATGACAGTTGTGCTTTCTGGCAGAAGCACGTGTTGTAGTTTTAAATTTTCATGAAGCGCATGCTATGTTTTTTCTTTTTCAAGAAGCGCAGATTATGCTTTTACGTTTTTTGGAAAGTACAAGTTATGATTTTCCACTTTTGAGAAGCACATATTTGCTTCTTGTGGAAGCACATATTGTGATTCTCGTGAAAACACAACTGTGCTTTTTTACTTTTCGACAACATGATTGTGCTTCTAGCGGAAAATCACTGTCTCCCAAAAAAGCACAGAAAAACCCTTTTTTTGGGGGGTCAAAAGCCAGAAAAAAAAAGCAACAGCCGACAAGCCAAAAAAGTGAGAAAAAACACCAAAAACATGAGGGTGCACCCAGTGCGCAACACATGACGGCGGTTGAACGCGCGAGAGCTATATCTCGTCTAACGTGAGGCTAGCTTCTGGCTCAGCTGAAGCTTTCGGGTGGCTATACAGTTGGGCCGTCCGTTTCAATCGTTCACGTTTGTTCGCTCACTCGTTACTGTATTCGCTACAGTTTTCTCTTTTTGTTTTCTTTTGCTCTTTCTCTCGGTTTTCTCAGCATCTTCATGTTTTTCTCCGGTTTTCCTATTTTTCTTTGTTTTTCACCAGTTATTTTCATTTCTTTCCCTATTTTTTTGAGTTTCTTTCTTGTTCTTTTCTTTTGTTTTACTGCCTTTTTTCTCGTTTTTCACTAATTTTCTCTTTTCATTCTTATTTTTCTTATGTTTTCTTTGTTTCTTCCTTTGTTCTTATTGGTTTTCTTCATTGTACTTCATTTTAAAAATACACATTTTTTATTTCTATTTTTTTCATACACATTGTACATTTTTTTGTATAAGTTAGGATCATCTTTTATATACAAGTTTAACTTTTTTAAGTACACATGTAACATATTTCAAATAGATTATTAACCATTTAAATATTTTTCATGAATACATTATTATACATTACTTACATTTTTATGACTACTATTTTTCATACACATTGTATATTTTTTGTATACATCAGAAACATTTTTTATGTACATGTTTATCATTTTTCAAATACACAATTAACATTTTTCAAAATTTATTTTATGTCTACTTTTTGCATACACGTTCAACATTTTCTGTATAGATGATTATCTTGTTTATATACATGAGAAACATTTTTTTAATAAAAGTTTAACATTTTATATACATAATCACCATTTTCACATATATCTTTGTGAGGTTATTTGTATTTATACATATTGTAAATTTTTTATACATCATGAACAGTTTCTTATACATGTTTTTCTTTTACAAATGCATGATTAACATTATTTTCATATACTTGTTTTTTTGTGGGTGATATATATGTTTTGATGTTTACTCCCTCCGTTCACAATTATAAGTTTTTTTTTCATATTTCACTGAATTAATTTAATAAACACATTAAAATGTGTCTATATACATCTGATTCAGGGAAAAGTTAAAACATCTTATAATAGTGAATGAAGGGAGTACTCTTTTCATACATGTTGTACATTTTTCGTATACATCAGATACAATTTTTACACACGTTTCACATTTTTCAAATTCATAATTAACATTTTTCGAAAATAAAAAATATATACACACACAAAAACATAAATAATATTTTCGAGATATAAACAAAGGTAAAGAAGAAGAAGCAAAAACCGAAAACGAAATGCCAAAAAAGGAAGTAAAACACGAGCGCTGCTCCCGCGCACTGGGCCCGTCCATTTGTTGCAGCCGCGCACTGGATGGATATAGCGCTGCCCGCTTGACGCATTCCGAGCCAAAAATAAAAAAGACCACTGGGTTAATTTAGACGGGCCTGGAAACTGAGCCCAGGCCTGCCCCTGCGGCACCCACCCCATCTCCTCCATCGAAACCAAGTAAAGTGAGTGCGACAGCCCAATCACAAGAGCGCAGCCGAAAAATGTTCGCCCTCCGCAAAACCCTGCTCCACGGCCGCCTCCCCGCGCCGCCGGCCACCGCCGCATCCAGGATCTCCTCCTTCCTCCGCTCCCTCTCCACGTCTCCGGGGGGCGAGGGAGGCGGGGACGAATGGGGCTCCTCCTGGTCCACCGGCATCACCAAGGACCACTTCGACGGGTCCGCCTCCGCCGTCGGGCGCCCCTCCCCGTCCGCCCCCGTCTCCAAGGAGCTGGCGGCCGTCCGCACCATGGACGAGGAGGATGAGATCCTGCGCTCCGTGGATCGCGACAACAAGGAAGGGAGGGCGTACGTCAACTCGTGGGACAAGCGTTTTCAGGAGACGTGCGAGCTGCTGAAGCAGGTGCGGGAGCCGGGATCCCGCGGCGCCTACCTCAAGGACTCGGAGAAGCAGGAGATGTACCGGCTGCACAAGGAGGACCCCGCAACGTACACCGTGGAGCGGCTCGCCAAGGACTTCCGCGTCATGCGGCAGCGCGTGCACGCCATCCTCTGGCTCAAGGAGATGGAGGAGGAGGAGGAGAGGAAGCAGGGCAAGCCGCTCGACGACTCCGTCGAGATCCTGCTAGACAGCTGCCCAGAGTACGTGAAGAGATCCTTTATTTCCTTCAGTTCTGTGTTGAAATAATTAGGTCATGAGTCGGAGTAAAAAGATCTAGGGTTCTACTGTAGTTCGTAAGTCATGACCCCTGTTTTATTTAAGAGAACATTATAAGGAAATCAATTACAATAAGAAAATGTCTTTTGCTAATTCGTAAGAGGTCTAGTTAATCCATGAATACTAAACTGGGTCTCTTGAATTGTTGATTCATGTAGTTTTTTCCTGAATAGAAATTTCCAATGCTCTGGATCATGACAATTGGTAGTAGCACGGCAATCCTAGGTTAGAACCATGCGATTGAGACTGAACTGGGTGTATGGTTTTTAAATGAACGTGCAGAAGGCTCTTCAACTCGAATGTTGTGACTATATATTCTTCATGAAATGATATGAGTCGAGGAATTCTTGTTGAGGGGATAAGAAAGCGTTGAGCTAGGTGTTTGTGTTGCAAATGTACTAATAGAGTTGTTCCAGGATGAAGTTGGTTTAATGTTATTTTGCAAGAAAAACAGGCAATTGTCATCAAATCCTTGAGAGATTCATCTCAGCTGGATTTTTTTTCTGAAAATTTAGGTTTGTGTTACTGATTAGCTCAACATTACACGCATAAAGTCGATGGTGGAAATTGGTAAATAGTGGGAATTTGGTTTTAACTTCTTGGTAAAGCTTACCATTTCAGTTTGCATGTTATGTACTAAATTGCACTTATACTCCATAAGTCCATATACACGGAGGTCACTGTTTGCAAATTGATGTGTTTCTCTCGTGAGTAGTGAGAATAAAACGATGAGATTGGAAGGTTATGGTTGGAATTGCACTTACTACTCCATATCTGATTCTTCCTTTGGTTTTCTAGGTTTTTCAATTCCCATGACAGGGAATTTCATGTGGCATCTCTTCCATATAAACCTGACTTCAAAGTTATGCCTGAGGGCTGGGATGGCACGACAAGAGATCCTGATGAGGTCCTGTATGAGATTTCAATGAAGGAAGATGCGATGTTATATGAGGAATTTGTTCAACGCTTGGAGTTCAACAAGAAAAAGGTAGGCATCTAATTTTCTTCGCTCCCTTTTATGATATTTGCTGAAAGAGAATGGCTGTTACTGCTAGTTTTAATTTGTAATTTAGTACAAACTCCTGCAGCAGACCTATATATAGATAACAAAAAAAGTATGGTTGTGATCTAGTACAAATTCCTGCAGTCTGCTTGTAGTGACTTGTAAGACCCCATGATAATGTCTTGCTAAGTTTGATTGTTGTGGAGAGTACTGGAGTTTGTGCATAGGAAACCTCCGTTCCTGTCAAGTTCTATGGACATAGGAAATGGAAACAGTCTTTCTGTAGTAAGTTTTCCACTGGTCATCTGCCTCATGCTTCATTGTTTTGCAGGTGGCAGGAGAGGTGAAGTGCCACAAGTACAGCAGACGACGACCAGACGATGGATGGGCCTACATGGTCGAGAAGCTTGGGCCACAGGGAAGGCGTGGTTCAGGAGGGGGCTGGAAGTTCATCAGTTTGCCTGATGGATCAAGCCGTCCTCTGAATGACACGGAGAAGATGTACGTGAAGAGGGAGACTCCGAAACGGCGGAGGAGGATCATTGCTCCTTACAAGTAAACAGGAAAGGCCCCTCTGCTCGTTATAATGCATGAGTTCTACGAACAATCGTTCTTTTGTCGTTCTCCAGGGAAGCAGAAGCGTGAGAGGTTGTAACCGCCAGCATCGGTCATGTTTTGTTGCAGCGCCACCAGAACTCATCTTGTTTTGCTGCAGCGGATGTGGTTTAATGTATTCTTGGCATCTGTAACAAGTTCCATTCCCCACTTTAGGCAGATGAATAATATGTCTTTGAACCGTTGGCGTGTCTCCGTCTCCACAGCATTTCCGGGCAAGTCACTGGGTAGGCAGTACCAGGCAAACACACTTTGCACTCAACATTTCATATAGCCTTCCATTTTTTTTGCTTACAATGAGTACTTGGACATGAAATTTCCTACTACTAGTTGGACTGGAGGCCCAATAGATTATTTCTGATGTTGAGATGTATGATTTCCTTTCCTGCTGTGCATATCTCCTGTTGTGCCCAATCATTTGCTTGCCACTGGTGCTTCGACTTTCAAGCTCGAAAGGATAGAGACAAATGTGATTCAATAAGCTTATTTCGCAGTCATCTATGACTAACTGCGAATCTTCTTGCGAAAGAGTAGGATTTTATGCATCTCAACTGCTCACCTGTCCGCATGTTTAACCGTGCGAACGAGGCAGCAGTGGAAGATGACCCACTGACTTGCTTGATGATGTAATAATGCGCTTTAATGTGCATCGTTCATAGTCGAAAATTCTTTGCGTCGATCCACCGTGCGGACTGTCGATCGGCTGATGTCCTTTGGCCCTGGCCACCGATCCAATCCACCAACCACCTACTACAACAAAACTAACCCAGCAGAGAGTGATCATGAAACGACACTTCTTTTCTTGGACTTAATCATGACACGCCACCCGGTCCTCGGTACGTCGGGTCCAATGACCCAGACGCGTAAAGGCTGAAGTAACCACTACCATGTTTAGCGCCCGTCTCCTATCAGTTGCTTACGAATTTACGATGATGGTGAAACGGCGGTGAGATAGGTCCATCAGCAAAAGTATGATTTCTGCTTGCGGTTTGATTGACAGTTGGTCAAAAAAAAAAAGAATTTCGAGCCGCCCAGGAGCAACGGCCAGGCCGAGCGCGCCAACGCCGAAGTCTTGAGAGGCCTCAAGGCAAGGACCTTCAAGAAGAAGCTCGAGGCCTGCGGTAGGGGCTGGCTCGATGAGCTCCAGTCCGTGTTGTGGTCCATCCGCATCACCGCGACCAAGCCAACGGGAGAGACGCCATTCTTCCTCGTCTACAGAGCTGAAGCGGTTCTCCCACACGAGGTCAAGCATCGCTCCATGCGGGTCCTGGCGTTCGACGAGGCACGTGAGGACGCCACGCGGGGGATGGATCTCGTGCTGGGGGAGGAATGCCGCCGTCAAGCCTCGCTTCGAGCGGCAAGGTACCAGCAGGCGCTACAGCGGTACCACTACCGCAGCGTCCGCTCCAGGATGTTGGAGGTGGGCGACCTCGTCCTGAGGCGAGTGCTCTTCAGGAAGGGGTTGTACAAGCTCTCTCCCATGTGGGAGGGCCCGTTTAGGATTGCCCGTGTCTCCAGGCCTAGCGCCGCACGCTTGGAGACACAGGACGGAGTCCCCATCTAGAACGCCTGGAACATCCAGCACCTCCGGAAGTTCTACCCATGAAGCAAGGCTCCGGCCTGTGAAGGTCTCCGCTCGTGACACTCTCACGTAATAATGAGTGGGGCTGTACACGCCCCGGAGCCTCCTGAGAGCCGCCCTAGGGCCTCACCAGGGCTCCCTCTCACGTCTTAGTGGCAGCACTTAGCTCCACGCTGGTGAGAAGACTAGACTAGGTGCCGGACGCGGCTGTTCATTTGCTTTCCGAAGTTGTTTGCAATCTTTTAGTAGTCTTTAATGGAGTTGGTGCTTCCGTGTTTTGATTCGCCAAGTTGGATGTTTATCCTCTTATTTCGTTCGTTCTCAGCCTGGGCCAGGAAGGTGTGGCAGTTGCCCGTCGCTCTTCCTCGCGCGCCTCGCGCGTGGGGGCTAGGCAGGTGTGCGCGCATGGGCCTGCCCTCGCACGAGCACACCGCGCCGAACCCCATTACCCAGTGCTTCGGCTTTATCCTCGCGAGGAGCCCTCGATCAAGCTCACGGGGACCAACACCCCCTCATGTCCGTGCCCCTCGGGAAGCGCGACGCAGTGCGTTAAGCCACAGCTAACCTAAGACAGGGGGCTCGCGCAGAGAGGAACGAGGTGCTAGGAAAGCTTTTTCTCTAAACAACCCTGCAGCGGATCTACAACACCTCCCAAGGCCTTAAGCGCCTCCTGAGTCGTCAGGAATGGGGGCTTCACCAAACACCAAGGGCCTCGCCCTCGTGAGGCTAGGAAGCCACTGCAAACGCATCAAGCTAAGTTATCTTACCCTTGCTTACCCAGAGTACAGACATCATGGCATGGCATTAAGATAATAAGCATTACATAAAAGGGGCATAACTCCCATAGTTCATTACACTCCCCAGCGGGGCACCCTACTTTTTTCGAATTGCAAAGGGAAAGGAAAGGTTAAACAGAAATGGCCCAAGGGTGTGCGGATCCAGCGCCAGCGCCGCATCCTCAAGCAGCACGTCAAGGTGCCCCCAGTGCTCCACCACTTCACCCGCAAGCGGCCCGAGGCCGCGATAGGTCTTGAGTCCAAGTTCGGCGTCCCCGGGCTCAGGCCGGACTTCCCTCCAGCTTCACCGGGGCGTGGCGGCGGGACGACCCACCGCCGCCCTCGATCCAAGCTCGACGGTGTGGAGGCTGGTCGTAGCCGCCGCTGCTCGAGCTCTCATCCGAGGAAGAGCTGCCGTTGCGGGAGGAGGAGCGGACGTCACCAAGGCCAAGTTCACCTTCGTCGCCCTCATCGTCGTTGCCGTCTTCTGGGCAGCACCCCATGCGGCGGCCGTCCTCCCTGAACACCCTCACGAAAAGGGTCGCTAGGTCGTCGTACTTGAAGTGGAGGGTACACCTCCCGCTCAGGCCTCCTGCGCGGGCAAACGTCTGCCAGCCACGGGTCAGGACCATGCTGCCCGTGGCGGCAACCTCAGTCCCCACCCACGAGGCCCTGCTGCAGCAGCCGTCAGCCTACAGCCAGAGGCCGTCGATCCCCGAGGATGGCAGCTCGTTAGAGAAGAAGCGCGGGAGCCGGAGCAAGGTGCCGGCGGGCACCTCTGACCACACCACAAACTCCGGGAGAACGTCCAGCAAGGAGAAGCATGGGTGAGGAGGGCGTGCAACCACGACACGCCTCCCCTCGTCGTGGGGGGGGGGGGGGTGCCCCGGAGCCGGTGGCCCCCACCGCGAGAAGAAGTACCGCCACGAGAGCCAAGGAAGACGCCGACCCTTGGAGATGCGCGCCCGCGCCTCCTGGGGGCCACCGCCAGGGTCGCGGGATGCTTGCGGGGACGTCCGCGACCCCTCTTGGGAGGTGGAGAAGCTGGCCCCTCCTTGGAAGCCTTCCCTTTCTCAGCAGCCGAGAACCTCCTCGTCGGTGCCACGGAAGCAGCAGCAAGATGGGGAAGGAGAAGAAACGAGCGGCGAGAAGACGGAGGAAGAGATGAACGAGGGGGGCTCTGTCCCTCCCCTCATTTATAGCCAGAAGGAGGCCAACCGCTGGCCTCCACGGCCTCGCATAATGATGATCCCCTGCATGCAGCATCGACCCGTCAAGTCAAGCGGTTGCCGAGGCAGCATGGGGAAGTGGAGACGCCCACGTCCAATCAATCGCCACACGTCGTTCAAGGCCGCAGGCGGTTAGGGCCCGCGGTGCTCCGCACTTGCCCTTTGGCTTATCATAGAAGCCAAGTCTGAGCGCGCCTTGGGCCCGGGGGCTACTGTCGGTGTTCTGGATACGGGGGTACCCAGACTTGCCTGCATGCGGCCCACTGCATGGCTCCATCAACGGCCTAGTACGGCCCATCTTGAGCATCAACCACTCAAGACCCTCGTTAGGGGCCAAGCCTTGTGAGGCGGACGACGCCAAGACCTCCAAGGGGATCAGCCTCCTCAGGCTGGCTCTCGAGGGGCGAAGACTTCTATGCAAGGTGCACCTAACGAGGCTCAGCCGACGTGAGCCATGACGACCAAGGCCAGGCGGGTGCCAGCGGACGTAGAGTACCAGTTTCCTCTTTGGTGCAAAGGAGACAAGCACCAGGCATGGAGTCCCGAGGAATCAGCCAAAGGTTTCCATTCTGGTGCAACAAGACCAAGACCGCCAGGATGGCAGGACGGAGGTCATCGCCGAGCCCACCGCAGCGTCACGATCAGAGGCTTTTGCAGGAGAAGACTACTTTAGACAGGATAGGGTGTACTTCTTACCCCCCTTCAAATCTGGCCGTTGTGGGATCCCTTCCCACCAACATTTGGGAAGAGGACCAAGGCCACTATAAGTAGTACTTAGCCACCACCATAGAGGGGGATCGGATCCATTCCCACTTGACCACCTCACCAGCTCTATCGAGCTCAAGAACACCTCACCTCCTGAGGCTTGTTCATCCACTGTACTAGTTCATCCTTAGCCCCTCGAGGCAATCCACCAAAACACTGGAGTAGGGTATTACATTGCAAGGTGGCCTGAACCAGGATAAACTGATGTGTCTCTCTGTCCCTTGAGCTCGATGCGCTAGGCTTTGAGAGTTATGAGTAGGCAAGCTGGGTAGGTTGAGATCTCCACACGCACTCCAGAGTTCGAACCTATCAAGGGTTTGCGAAACTCGAAATCCGAGAATCATAAGATAAGACGAACTTACGGGCATCGTTAAAGAGAGTAGGCCAGTAAAAACCAGATTGCAGTACCTTATGAGCAGTTTTGTCTCCCGCGTGTTGTCCTCCATAAGCCTCGGAGTGACATTTCCGTATGATTTGTTCCTGTTCATGCTCAGGTACACAACGTCTAATAATACCATCTACTCCTTGTTTATAAAGATGTGGGTCATTCCAAAAGTAATGTCTTAAATCATAGAAGATTTTTTCTTTTGTTGGTATGTGAAGCTAGGTGGTATGTATTTAGCAACAATATAATTAGCATAGTCAGCATACCAAGGTGTACTATTAGAAACATTTATTGCAGCTAATTCTTCATCAAGAAAGCTATCATTAATAGGTTGTGGGCCATCAAGAATATTTTCAAGCCTAGACAAGTTATCAGGTACGGGGTTCTCTGCTCCTTTCCTATCAGTGATATGCAAATCAAATTCTTGAAGCAGAAGAACCCACCTAATGAGTCTAGGTTTAGCATCTTTATTTTCCATAAGATATTTTATAGCAGCATGATCAGTGTGAATAATCACTTTAGAATCAACAATGTAAGATCTGAATTTATCACAAGCAAACACTACTGCTAAGAATTCCTTTTCAGTAGTAGCATAATTTCGTTGAGCATTGTCCAGAGTTTTACTAGCATAATGGATAACATTCAATTTCTTATCAACTCTTTGTCCTAGAACAGCACCAACATCATAATCACTAGCATCACACATAATCTCAAAAGGCAAGTTCCAATCAGGTGGTTGAACAACAGGTGCAGTAATTAAGGCCTTCTTTAGTGTTTCAAAGGCTTCCAAGCAATCATCATCAAACACAAAGGGAATATCCTTTTGCAAAAGATTTGTAAGAGACCTAGAAATTTTAGAAAAGTCTTTGATAAACCTCCTATAGAAACCAGCATGACCAAGGAAACTACGAATACCTTTGATATCTTTAGGACATGGCATTTTCTCAATTGCATCAACCTTGGCCTTGTCCACCTCAATGCCTCTTTCAGAAATTTTATGGCCCAAAACAATACCTTCGTTAACCATAAAGTGGCACTTCTCCCAATTCAAGACAAGATTTGTTTGTTCACATCTCTGCAAAACTCGATCAAGATTGCTTAAACAATCATCAAAAGACTTCCCATAAACAGAAAAGTCATCCATGAAAACCTCAATAATCTTTTCACAAAATTCAGAGAATATAGTTGTCATACATCTTTGAAAGGTAGCAGGTGCATTACATAAACCAAAAGGCATACTTCTATAAGCATAAGTTCCAAAAGTACAAGTAAAAGTGGTCTTTTCTTGATCAGGTTGTGAAACAGGTATTTGTGAAAAACCAGAATATCCATCAAGGAAGCAAAAATGTGTGTGCTTAGATAATATTTCTAACATTTGATCAATAAAAGTCAGAGGGTAATGATCTTTTCTAGTTGCTTTGTTTAATTTTCTACAATAAATTACCATCCTATAGCCTGTGAAAATTCTTTGTGGAATAAGCTCATTCTTATCATTAGGAACAACAGTTCCAGTAATACCTCCCTTCTTAGGGACACAATGAACATGACTTACCCATCTACTATCAGCTATAGGATAAGTTATACCTGCTTCCAGAAGTTTCAGTATTTCTGTTCTTACCACTTATTTCATCTTCGGATTTAACCGACGTTGGTGATCAACAACGGGTTTAGCATCAGGTTTCATATTAATCTTGTGCTGACATAGAGTGGGACTAATGCCTTTAAGATCATCAAGAGTATATCCAATAGTAACTCTGTGCTTCCTTAGAACTTTCAATGATCTTTCTTCTTCATGTTCTGAAAGGTTAGTACTAATAAGAATAGGATATATCTTTTTCTCATCAAGATAAGCATATTTCTAAGTGTCTGGCAATTGTTTCAATTCAAACACATGATCTCTTTTAGCTGGAGGGGGACCCCCTAGATTTTCAATAGGAAAATTGTGTTTAAGCAGAGGTTGTTGTTTGAAAAAGATTCTATCTATTTCATTTCTTTCACGCATATGCAAATCATTTTCATGGTCTAGCAAATATTGTTCTAAAGGATCAGTAGGAGGTACAACAATAGAAGTAAGACCAATAATTTCATCCTTACTAGGCAAATCTTTCTTATGAGGTTGTCTACTAAACTTGGAAAAATTAAATTCATGAGATTCATCACCAAAGCTAACACCGACATTTTGTTTCTTACAATCTATTCTAGCATTGACGATGTTCAAGAAAGGTCTACCAAAGATAATGGGACAAAAGTCATCTTGTGGGAAGCCAAGAATAAGAAAATTAGTAGGGTATTTTATTTTCCCACACAAGAGTTCAACATCTCTAAGAATTCCAATTGGTGATATAGTATCTCTATTGGCAAGTTTAATAGTAACATCTATGTCTTCTATTTTAGCAGGCGCTATTTCACTCTTAATTTCTTCATATAAGGAAAAAAGGAATAGCACTCACAATAGCACCTATGTCACATAACCCATGATAACAGTGATCTCCTATCTTGACTGAGACAACATGCATGCCAACAATTGGTCTATGTTTATCCTTTTTGTCGAGTTTGGCAATTCTAGAAGCTTCATCACAGAAGTAAATAACATGCCCATAAATATTATCGACCAAGAGATCTTTAATCATAGCAACACTAGGTTCAACTCTGATTTGTTCAACTAGTTTGGGTGTTCTAATATAACTTCTGTTAACCACAGTTGAAGCTTTAGTATGTTCCTTCATCCTAACAGGGAAAGGTGGTTTTTCAATATAAGCAGTAGGAACAACTGGATCAACATTGTAAATGATAGTTCCTTCTTTAGCTTTTACCGGTTCTTTAATTTATTCTTTAATAGGTGGGTGATATTTAAATCACTTCTCCTTAGGGAGATCAACATGAGCAACAAAAGATTCACAAAAGGAAGCTATTATCTCAGAGTCAAGTTCATATTTAGTGCTAAACTTTTGAAAAGCATCGGTATTCATAAAAGATTTAACACAATCAAACTTAGGTTCAATACCTGACTCTTTACCTTCATCGAGTTCCCAATCTTTAGAGTTGCATTTAATTCTTTCTAAAAGATCCCATCGGAATTCAATAGTCTTCTTCATAAAAGAACCAGTACAAGAAGTATCGAGCATGGATTGATCATTCAGAGATGGAACCGAACATCCTGATATATATATATATATATATATATATATATATATATATATATATATATATATATATATATATATATATATATCTGTGTGTGTGTGTGTGTGTGTGTGTGTGTGGGTGAAATTTGTGGATTGTTTAAGCTTGGAGGTTTATCCGGAGATGAAGCTAAGAAGAAGGTTTTCCCTTTATCTCTAGCAGTTGTTCTATCATACCCGAAGGAATTTCATATTCAATATTTTCAGTAGGTGTAGTAGGTTGAGGGGAAACTAATTGTGGTTCCGGTCGAGGTGAAGATACCCCAAACAAACCCCTCAAAGGATTGTTTTCCATAGTAGCAAGTGACAATAAATTTCAGCACGTAGTAATAATATTTCCTTATCAATTTCCACTTACCAAGAGCGCTTCACTCCCCGGTAACGGCGCCAGAAAATAGCCTTGATGACCCACAAGTATATGGGGTCAATTGTAGCCTTTCCGATAAGTAAGAGTGTCAAACCCAATGAGGAGCAGAAGGAAATGACAAGTGATTTTCAGTAAGATAATGTCTACAAGTGCTAAAATTGTAAGTAGTAGAGTAGTTTGATAGCTAGATAATTTGAAACAAGCAAGTAACAATAGTAGTAACAAAAGTGCATCAAGGTAGGCCAATCCTTTTGAGGCGAAGGACAGGCCAAAACGGTCTCTTATGATAAGCAAAGTGTTCTTGAGGGTACACGGAATTTCATCTAGCCACTTTCATCATGTTGGCTTAATTCATGTTCGCTACTTTGATAATTTGGTATGTGGGTGGACCGGTGCTTAGGTGTTGTTCTTACTTGAACAAACCTCCTACTTATGATTAACCCTCTCGCAAGCATCCGCAACTACGAGAAAAGTATTAAGAATAAATTCTAACCATTGCATTAAAGTTTTGGATCCAATCGGTCCCTTACGGAATAACGCATAAACTAGGGTTTAAGCTTATGTCACTCTCGCAACCCATCATCTGATAACTACTCCACAATGCATTCCCTTAGGCCCAAATATGGTGAAGTGTCATGTAGTCGACGTTCACATGACACCACTAATGGAATCACAACACACATATCATCAAAATATCGAACACATATCAAGTTCACATGAATACTCGCAACATGATTTCTCCCGTGACGTCAAGAACAAAAGTAACTACTCAGAAATGATAATCATGCTCAAGATTAGAGGGGTATTAAATAGCATAATGGATCTGAACATATAATCTTCCACCAAATAAACCATATATAGTAATCAACTACAAGATGTAATCAGCACTACTAGTCACCCATAAGCACCAATCTATAGTTCCGGATTGAACACAAGAGATGAACTAGGGTTTGAGAGGAGTTGGTGCTGTTGAAGATGTTGATGAAGATAGCCCTCCCCAAGATGGGAGAGTTGTTGGTGATGATGATGACGATGATTTCCCCCTCTGGGAGCGAGGTTCCCCCGGTGGAATCGCTCCGCCGGAGGGCAAAAGTGCTCCTGCCCAGGTTCTGCCTCGAGACGGTGGCGCTTCGTCCCAAAAGTCCTCTCCTTAGTTTTTCTAGGTCAAAATGACTTCTATACCAGAAGAGGGGCACTGGAGGTGGGCCTGGGTGAGCACAACCCACCAGGGTGCGCCTGGGCTCCCTGGCGCGCCCAGGTGGGTTGTGCCCATGTGGTGGGGCCCCTCTGGTACTTATTTGCTCCAATATTCAATATTCCTTAAATATTCCATAAAAATTCCTCGTAAAGTTTCAGCTCATTTGGAGTTGTGCAAAATAGGTAGCCTGACGTTGCTTTTTCAGGTCCAGATTCCCAACTGCCAGAATTCTCCCCCTTTGAGTATATCTTGCATATTATGAGAGGAAATGCATTATAATTACTCCAAAAAGCATTATTATACAATAAAACAACATAAATAACAGTAGGTAAATATGCTGCAAAATGGACATATCAAAGTTCCCTTTCTTTCCCTTGCCCTTTTTGTTGAAACTAGTGGTCTTGTTAACCATCAACACTTGATGCTCTTTCTTGATTTCTACCTTCGCTGATTTTAGCATCACGAAGAGCTCGAGAATCATTTCCGTCATCCCTTGCATATTATATTTCATCACAAAGTTCTAGTAGTTTGGTGATAGTGACTAGAGAACTCTATCAATCACCATCTTATCTCGAAGATTAACTCCCACTTGATTCAAGCGATTGTAGTGCCAGACATTATGAGCACATGCTCACTAGCTGAGCTATTCTCCTCCATCTTGCAGTCAAAGTACTTGTTAGAGGTCTCATACCTCTCGACACATGCATGAGTCTGAAATACCAATTTCAGCTCTTGGAACATCTCATATGCTCCGTGGCGTTCAAAATATCTTTGCAGCCCCGATTCTAAGCCGTAAAGCATGGCACACCAAACTATCAAGTAGTTATCATACTGAGCTTGCCAAACGTTCATAACGTCTACATCTGCTCCTGCAATAGGTATGTGACCTAGCGGTGCATCAAGGACATAATTCTTCTGTGTAGCAATGAGGATAATCCTTAGATCACAGTACAAGTCCGCACCATTGCTACTATCATCTTTCAACTTATTTTTCTCTAGGAACATATCAAAACTAAACAGGGAGCTATATTTCGAGCTATTGATCTATGACATAATTTGCAAATACTATCAGGACTAAGTTCATGATAAATTAAGTTCAATTAATCAAATTACTTAAGAATTCCCACTTAGATAGACATCCCTCAAGTCATCTAAATGATATGTGATCCAAATCAACTAACCCATGTCCGATCATCACATGAGATGGGGTAGTTATCAATGGTGAACATCTCTATGTTGATCATATCTACTATATGATTCACGTTTGACCTTTCGGTCTCCAGTGTTCTGAGGCCATGTCTGTACATGCTAGGCTCGTCAAGTTTAACCTGAGTATTCCACATGTGCAAAACTGTCTTGCACCCGTTGTATGTGAACGTAGAGTCTATCACACCTGATCTCACGTGGTGTCTGAACACGACGGACTGTCGCAATGGTGCATACTCAGGGAGAACACTTACACCTTGAAATTCAGTTAAGGGATCATCTTATAATGCTACCGCCGTACTAAGAAAAATAAGATGCATAAAAGATAAACATCACATGCAATCAAAATATGTGACATGATATGGCCATCATCATCTTGTGCATTTGATCTCCATCTCCAAAGCATCATCATGATCTCCATAGTCACCGGCTCGACACCTTGATCTCCGTCATTGCGTCGTGGTCATTTCGCCAACTATACAACTATCGCTAACGCATAGTGATAAAGTAAAGCAATTACATGGCGTTTGCATTTCATATAATAAAGAGACAACCATAAGGCTCCTACCGGTTGCCGGTAACTTTTACAAAACATGATCATCTCATACAATAACGTATATCACATCATGTCTTGACCATATCACATCACAACCACTATAAAAAACACATCCGTGACATTTTGGTCCGAACGAATTTTTTTTCTGTCATACTTTTGTGACAAAACCCGGTATGACAGGTTTTGTCACAGGTGGAGGCTGGAGGGATCCTGACAAAACCCGGTATGTGGTGGGATCTTACTTCTATGACAAAAAATCATGACAAAAAATGGGATTTTCATCCTGGGCGGGCCGGAGACGCAGCTGCATGACATTCTTTGGGTCATGCATGACGGAAAAAACCGTGGTAGAAGCAAGGGTGAGGAAAATATTAGGGAGTTCCCGGTTATGGTGGGTGGTCGGGGGCCGAGCGATGCGCGTTTCTCTCATACATGCACGCGCGTGGGTGCGAGGTGTTGGGCTCTAACTGAACCCGAGTGAGGCATCGCCTAACTGAATCTGAGCAATTGCATTGTAGGCTACGCGTTACTAAACCCGAGCGATCGAGCGATTCCTTCGCTACTACTGCTAACTGAAGCCGATCGATGCTGCCTCTGGATGAACAGTGAGAGTTGTTGGCGGCGGGGGGGGGGGGGGGGGGGTGGATGAACAGTTTCCGGTGGGGCTTGGATGAACAGGACCCCGTGGTGTTGCCGCTGGATGAACAGGACCCCGATTGATCGAGCCGGTTGGGCATGGATGAACAGGACCCCGTGGAGGGAAGGTTGAACAGTAGCCGGTGGAGGGCTGGTTGAACAGTAGCCGGTGGAGGGCTGGATGAACAGTAGCCCGTGGAGGGGTGGTTGAACAGGACCCCGTGGAGAGGGATGGTTGAATAGTAGCCGGTGGAGGAGCGTGCGGTGGAGACTGGATGAACAGGAGCCCGTGGATGAACAGTCACAGGTGGAGGCTGGAGGAGGTCGATGGTGGATGAACAGTAGCCCCGTGGAGGCTGGAGGAGGTCGACGGTGGAGATGAATGATGACCCGCAAGTATACGGGATAGTTGTAGCCTCTTTCGATAAGTAAGAGTGTCGAACCCAAGGAGGAGCTAAAGGTAGAACAAATACTCTCTCAAGTCCTATCGGCCACTAATACGACTCTACGCACGCTTGACGTTCGCTTTACCTAGAACAAGTATGAAACTAGAAGTACTTTGTAGGTGTTGTTGGATAGGTTTGCAAGATAATAAAGAGCACGTAAATAAAAGGTAGGGGCTGTTTAGATAAAGAGGCAATAAAGTAAATATAGCGAGTGTGGAAAAGTTGTGGTAGGAGTTGTGAAATTGTCTCTAAGCAATTGACTACTTTACTAGACCGGTAATCACTATTGCAATTCTATTTGAGGGAGAGGCATAAGCTAACATACTTCCTCTTCTTGGATCATATGCACTTATGATTGGAACTCTAGCAAGCATCCGCAACTACTAAAGATCATTAAGGTAAAATCCAACCATAGCATTAAAGTATCAAGTCCCCTTTATCCCATACGCCAACAACCTACTTACTCGGGTCTGTGCTTCTGTCACTCATGACACCCACCATAAGCAAATCATGAACATATTGCAAACCCTACATCGGGGATCCCTCACGCTTGCGCGACACGGAGATCACCATAGGACAACACCAATAATAAAACATGCAACTCAAACCAATCATAGCAATTCATCAATCACCGGTAGGACAACGAAAATCTACTCAGACATCATAGGATGACAACACATCATTGGATAATAATATGGAGCATAAAGCACCATGTTCAAGTAGAGGGTACAGCGGGTTGCGGGAGAGTGGACCGTTGTAGATAGAAGGGGGTAGGTGATGGAGATGTTGGTGAAGATGATGGAGGTGTTGGTGAAGATCGCGGTGATGATGATGGCCCCTGGCAGCGCTCCGGCGCCACCAGAAGCAAGGGGGAGAGAGCCCCCCCCCTTCTTCTTCTTCTTCCTTAACCTCCTCCCTAGATGGGAGAAGGGTTTCCCCTCTGGTCCTTGGCTCCCATGGAATGGGAGGGGCAAGAGCCCCTCCGAGATTGGATCTATCTCTCTGTTTCTGCGTTCTCTGATTCTGCCCCTTCACCGTTTCTTTTATATCCGGAGATCCATAACTCCGATTGGGGTGAATCTTTCGCCCAGATTTTTCTCATAAAATTAGCTTTCTTGCGGCAAAAGAAGAGTGTCAACTACCTTACGGGTGGCCCAGGAGAGTGCCAGGCACGCCCAGGGGGGAGGGCGTCAGCCTCTCCATGTACAGTACTCTTCTGATGGAAGTCGTTCCTTGACCACGTTGACCACGCCGCGCCGTGAGCACCATGGGGGTGGACGACGGAGAGGCCTAGGAAGGGGACGATGTGGAACTGGGGAAGACGCGACAGTGGAAGCTCGCGTGGAGAGGAGTATGACGGTTCACTGGTTCGGCTGTGGTGTGAGGCTGCCGTCACCGCAGAATAACAGGGGGTGTGGGTGAGTAGAGGGATGCCCTGGCCAGCGGTGGGAGTAGTAGGGGGCGGTGAGGCCTGCGCAGCAGCACAGCCGACAATGGGAGGTGGGAGCAGGCGGTCCCGTCGGTGCTAGATTTGGCGGCTGGAGCAAGAAGATCAGAGATTGAAGAAACACGACGGCCGTTGAATTGACATCCAACAGTTACGTCTGCTAAAATCGTTTGTTGACGTATATAATAACTAAAAAAATCTTGCATACGCGTCAACTTAATAGGCCCACAAGTCATACCATTCCCTATTTTTTTAATAATTTATATATAGCTCATTGCAACTTCTTAGGCAATTTATTGCAGTCCCTTTTTTTGTTGGCCAGGGCCAGGGTTAAAAATTTAAACAATTTTTTGCATATTTCTGTGGGTTCCAAACTATTTTTAATACCAAAATGTCGAGTCAGATTTAAAGTACTTTGAAGATATATTTAAATTAAAGCCCAATGAAATAGGAATCTGAAAATGTGAAAAAATTCAGAAAGTATAAAGTAATTGCTAATTTGTCATCTGTTTTTATATTTACAACCCATTTCATATTACTTTCAAGATTTGGAGGCGTCTTGAAAGAGTTGCTGCCCATCAAGGCATAGAAAAATAAGTAGGCCTGGATTGGGTATTCTTCAGAAAAAATAAACTGGGCTCATTTTCACAAAGAAAAAATAGCTGGGCTGGTCATATGGTGAACATAAAATATAAGCCTAGGCTAGATGGGCCACAGCCCAGTTGAAACTCTACTCTGTCTCAACAATAACAAAACAATACTGCTCGAGCAGCTACGTCCCAGGTGTCAGCCGATCTTGTGTTGTTCTCTTGTCTAGTGACTATATACGCTCACAATGTCGTGGGTCCGAGATGTCCGGAAACCACTAGGAAGATGCATTTTATTTTTCCATACGCTGACATGGTGGGCCCCTATTGTCATCCTCTCCATGTACTTCTGCCGATTCCTGTTGTTTGTTGACCATTTTGACAATGTGAGAGGGCAGCACTGCAGCGAGCGCACCAAAGCGCGCGAAGGACGATGGTGAGGCCTCAGACGTCAGTGTTAACGATTTAGGAGATGGTGGGGCGGCGATGCATGCGCTGAGGCGCAGTCAGCCGTGGGAGGCGGAAGCAGGCGGCCCTGCCGACACTGGTTTGGTTTTGGCGGCTGGAGGAAGACAAGACTGGAGAAACACGACCGACTGTAAAAGCAGCAGGAGTACTTAACAACCTTAACTGAAACCAGCAGGGGCACTTAACAACCATAGCTGAAAGCAGTATGAGTACTTATACAGGTTCAACTGTACAAAGCACGCCTTGAACAGTGCTACTTTGCCTATAGTTAACCAAGGGTGAGGCCGCCAACCCCCAGGACAAGGCCGAGGCGCCACCCCGCGCATCCACAACCTTCTGAAAGCAGCCTCATCTCGCAATGTGATCAATAAATAGGATATTCACTTTAGAGCCATGGAAAAGCAGGAATATAATCTTCTGTCCTATTCTCCAAGATGGACGGGCCTTCATTATTTCAGACCACCCATGAATAAGTATCTTCTCACCTCCAAGGGGAATGGAGTAGGTCGACATGAACATCATGTTGTGACCAAGCGCAAGTCTGACCCGACCATGGTCAGGCATCTGTATAGGAATAATAGAACCGGGCAGTTTCTGTTTCAAGAAGATCACAACTATAAAATTGTGTATAAGCAATAGTTCATGAACAACATATATAACAGAAGACAGCTCATACCATAAGTTTCTCGACACAGTTGGACTTGTTCAATGAGTGCAGTAGTGGCACACATATCCCACTTGACCTTCCACCATTGAAATGCCCCACAAGGACCTCAAGAGAATCAATAAAGTGTAGGAACTTGTGGATGTCATCCTAGTCAACTTCAGTGCTATCAGTAACAGCCGAGTTCTTATAGAATAACAAACGAGCAGCCTGCTTAACTCTTTAAAAACCTACACGTGCCACCAATTATAAGAAAATATTAGTTAGAAGTAACATCTTCGCGAGAGATTCGTTGCTACCTCTAAAGTTAAATTGTGATTAGTTAGGCAGAATAGGTGGATTAAGAAGTAATCGAGGCAACAAGCAAGAACCAGATACAAAACTAACATGGATGAACAATTGGAACGACGTCAGGGTGGAAGATCACAGTGAAGATGAGACCAGGTTCTGCTATTTCCATCAACATTCGTGCGCCAACTTTTAGTCCGTAACACTTGAGGAAGTTTATCCAAGTTCGACCATAAAAAAACAGCGATCTTCTTGGTTCATGAACCCAACTCGGAACTTATATCCATGGCTTGTCTTCACTATGACCATTAAACTGGTGTATTCAGTTATGGCAAGGCCAAGCATCTTGAATACATGTGTTCTGGCAGAGCAAATAATGCACTGCAGGAAAAATAATATGAGAACACAATGTATTCCCTATCCAAATCTAGAAATATTTTACTCCTTCATGTCAGTGTTGACCATTGTACTAGTACCTTTTATCCAAATATAGCAATCCAATTTCCAAATTAGTCGACAACATGTTCAAAAAACCCCACCCTCCCGGATAGAAAAGAGGATTCTAGGAACATACTGTGCGCGTTTTAAAATCCTGTGTTAGGATGAGAAGGAACAAGTGTGGCGTCTCACCGAGGGCATAAAAACTTGTAGGGTCCTCGCACTTTGGGCACTGCAAATGAAACACACTAGATTCAGTAGGAAGAAAAATGCATCAACGGCAGCGGCTCCTGATGACCCACAAGTATAGGGGATCTATCATAGTCCTTTCGATAAGTAAGAGTGTCGAACCCAACGAGGAGCAGAAGGAAATGACAAGCGGTTTTCAGTAAGGTATTCTCTGCAAGCACTGAAATTATCGGTAACAGATAGTTTTGTGATAAGGTAATTCATAACGGGTAACAAGTAACAAAAGTAAACAAGGTGCAGCAAGGTGGCCCAGTCCTTTTTGTAGGAAAGGACAAGCCTGGACAAACTCTTATATAAAGGAAAGCCCTCCCGAGGACACATGGGAATTATCGTCAAGCTAGTTTTCATCATACTCATATGATTCGCGTTCGGTACTTTGATAATTTGATATGTGGGTGGACCAGTGCTTGGGTACTACCCTTACTTGGAAAAGCATCCCACTTATGATTAACCCCTCTCGCAAGCATCCGCAACTACGAAAGAAGAATTAAGGTAAACCTAACCATAGCATGAAACATATGGATCCAAATCAGCCCCTTACGAAGCAACACATAAACTAGGGTTTAAGATTCTGTCACTCTAGCAACCCATCATCTACTTATTACTTCCCAATGCCTTCCTCTAGGCCCAAACAATGGTGAAGTGTCATGTAGTCGACGTTCACATAACACCACTAGAGGAGAGACAACATACATCTCATCAAAATATCAAACGGATACCGAATTCACATGACTACTTATAACAAGACTTCTCCCATGTCCTTAGGAACAAATGTAACTACTCACAAATCATATTCATGTTCATAATCAGAGGGGTATTAATATGCATAAAGGATCTGAACATATGATCTTCCACTGAATAAACCAACTAGCATCAACTACAAGGAGTAATCAACACTACTAGCAACCCATAGGTACCAATCTGAGGTTTTGAGACAAAGATCGAATACAAGAGATGAACTAGGGTTTGAGTGGAGATGGTGCTGGTGAAGATGTTGATGGAGATTGACCCCCTCTCGATGAGAGAATCGATGGTGATGACGATTTCCCCCTACTGGAGGGATGTTTCCCCGGCAGAACAGCTCCACCAGAGCCCTAGATTGGTTCCGTCAAGGTTCCGCCTCAAAACGGCGACGCTTCGTCCCAAAAGCTTCCTTATGATTTTTTCCAGGGCAAAAGACACGTTATACCAGAAGCTGATCATCGGGGGGCTTCCAGGTGGCCCACGAGGCAGGGGGCACGCCCAGGGGGGTAGGGCGCGCCTCCCACCCTTGTGGACAGTGGGTGGCCCCCCCTCTGGTGCTTTCTTCGCCCAATATTTTTAATATATTCCAAAACTGTCTTTCGTGGAGTTTCAAGACTTTTGGAGTTGTGCAGAATAGGTTTCTAATATTTGCTCATTTTCCAGCCCAGAATCCAGCTGCCGGCATTCTACCTCTTCGTGTAAACCTTGTAAAATAAGAGAGAAAAGGCATAAGTATTGTGACATAATGTGTAGTAACAGCTCATATTGCAATAAATATTGATATAAAAGCATGATACAAAATGGACGTATCAACTCCCCCAAGCTTAGACCTCGCTTGTCCTCAAGCGGAAGCCGATATCGAAAAATATGTCCACATGTTTAGAGATAGAGGTGTCAATAAAATAAAATACGGACATGAAGGCATCATGATCATTCTTAGGATAGCAACATATATATTGTCATATGATTTCTTATGTTAAAGTAACAATCTATTCACAATGTAAAGTATGAATCAGAAACTTGATTGAAAACTAGCAAACTATAATCTCAGTCATTGAAGCAATTAAATTTTATCATAATATCAGAAAGAGTCAAATATAAGAGCTTTTCAGAAGGTCCACATACTCAACTATCATTTAATCTTTCATAATTGCTAACACTCACGCAATACTTATGGGTATGACGTTTTAATTGGACACAGAGAAAGACATGGGCTTATAGTCTCGCCTCCCAACCTTTTACCTCAAGGGTAAGTCAACAATAATGCTTTATGAAAACTCATGTCCAATTGGATATATATATATATATATATATATATATATATATATATATATATATCAGGATCTTTCCAACACATAGTGCTTGCCAAAGGATAAAGTGTAAAAAGGAAAGGTGAAGATCACCATGACTCTTGTATAAGGTAGAAGACAAAAATAAAAGATAGGCCCTTCGTAGAGGGAAGCAGAGGTTGTCATATGCTTTTAGGGTTGGATGCACAAAAATCTTAATGCAAAAGAACGTCATTTTATATTGCACTTGTGATAGGGACCTTTATTATGTAGTCCGTCGCTTTTATTTCTTCCATATCATAAGCTCGTATAAAGCTTATTTTCTCCACACTAATAGGTCATACATATTTAGAGAGCAATTTTTATTGCTTGAAACAATGACAACTTACTTGAAGGATCTTACTCAATCCATAGGTAGGTATGGTGGACTCTCATGGCAAAACTGGGTTTAGGATGTTTGGAAGCACAAGTAGTATCTCTACTTGGTGCAAAGAGTTTGGCTAGCATGAGGTGGAAAGGCAAGCTCAACATGTTGGATGATCCATGACAATATACTTTATTTCAGATATAAGAAGACATAACCCATTACGTTGTCTTCCTTGTCCAACATCAACTTTTTAGCATGTCATATTTTAATGAGTGCTCACAATCATAAAAGATGTCCAAGATAATATATTTATATGTGAAAACCTCTCTTTCTTTATTACTTCCTATTAATTGCAACAATGACCAAAACTATGTTTGTCAACTCTCAACAACTTTTATTCATCATACTCTTTATATGTGAAGTCATCACTCTCCATAAGATCGATATGCTCTTTTTGTTTCTTTTTTATTCTTTCTCTTTCTTTTACTCCCTCAAGATCATAGCAAGATAGCAAAGCCCTCGTCTCAAAACTAATGTTTATTATATATAGCTCATGGACTCATTTACATAGATAGGGATCAACACAAAAATTCAAAGCTAGATCATACTAAACTTTATTCTACTAGATCAAGATATAACCAAAAGGATCGAACTAAGAAAAAAGGTAAAGATAGAAGTGTGATGGTGATACGATATAGGGGCACCTCCCCCAAGCTTGGCA
The DNA here is from genome assembly GCF_018294505.1 of Triticum aestivum. Lineage (NCBI taxonomy): Eukaryota > Viridiplantae > Streptophyta > Magnoliopsida > Poales > Poaceae > Triticum > Triticum aestivum. The sequence goes on along the minus strand of NC_057801.1, from coordinate 587,793,809 downwards.
GTTGCCAAGGGGAGTGCCCATACCCATGTGTTTATGTCTCTTTCTTCGGAGGTGGTGATGATGGAGTTGTTGATGATGTAGGCTTGTCGTCCATCTTCCAAGGCATAGGCTCACCATCATAGAAGGATGATCGAGTCTCTGGGATCCTCAAATCTGCAGCCAAACTCATCCTCTTGAATCTATATTCATACTCACAGTTTTGGTTTTGCAGGTAAGATATCTGGGCTTGGAGGTGCTTGATCTTCTCGTGAAGCTTGAAGATGGTCTCCCCAATGTTCTTGGCATCCAGCTTGTGGTTGTTGGTGAACTCCGCGATCATCATGTGGTTGGCGTTGAGTCCGCGTTCCACCATCCCTTGGCACTTGAAAACTTGTTGCTCCATTGCTTCGAGTCTTGTCTCCATGCTTTTGGTCCTCCTTGGTCCCTCAACATCGCGGATGTGCAGCACCCCCTCACGCATCTCAATGGTTTGAGGGTGTTGCAGAACCTCTGCCAGGTAGGGGTTGATGACCTTCTCGAAAAACTTGTCCTTGGGGGCACTTGAAGACGTCATGGTGATCTAGGTCTGTCAGAAAAACAGCTCGAAACAAAAACAGAGGATTTTGTCGTGGTACGGTGGTCAAAACCTTCGAGAGATTCTGCAATGAATTTTTACCGACCAAAATAAGTATCGTGCAAGAAAATAGAGTCCAGAGGGCACACGAGGTGCCCATGAGGCAGGGGGCGCGGCCTCCACCCTCATGGATGCCTCGTGTCCTTTCCGGACTACTTGTTATTTTCCCATTTTCTTAAATATTCCAAAACAAAGGAAAAAATGCTAGTAGAACTGTTTTGGAGTTGGTTTACTTACCGTACCACATACCTATTCCTTTTCGGAGTCTAAAACATTCTAGAAAGTATCCCTTATGTACTCCTCTGGGGTTACGGTGTCAATAACATTGGTTTCAATATTTATGGGATTAATTGAGATATAATGTTTGATTCTTTGACCGTTCACCACCTTCGGATTTGTGCCTTCGAAGCTGTTGATTTTTATGGCACCGGAATGATAGACCTCCTCGAGAACGTAAGGACCTTCCCATTTAGAGAGAAGTTTTCCTGCAAAAAATCTTAAACGAGAGTTGTATAGCAAAACATAATCACCTACATTAAACTCACGCTTTTGTATCCTTTTGTCATGCCATCTTTTAACTTTTTCTTTAAACAATTTGGCATTCTCATAGGCCTGGGTTCTCCATTGATCAAGTGAGGTAATGTCAAATAGCCTCTTCTCACTGGCAAGTTTGAAATCATAATTGAGCTCTTTAATAGCCCAATGTGCCTTATGTTCTAGTTTGAGAGGTAAGTGGCATGCTTTTCCATAAACCATTTTATACAGAGACATACCCATAGGATTTTTATATGCAGTTCTGTTGGCCCATAATGCATCACCAAGTTTCTTGGACCAATTCATTCTAGATCTATTAACAGTCTTTTGCAAAATTAATTTAAGCTCTCTATTACTTAATTCTACTTGACCGCTAGACTGTGGATGGTATGGAGATGCAATTCTATGATTAACATCATACTTAGCAAGCATCTTACGAAAAGCACCATGAATAAAATGTGAACCACCATCAGTCATTAAGTATCTAGGGACTCCAAACCTCGGAAAAATAACTTATTTAAGCATCTTAATAGAGGTGTTATGATCAGCACTACTAGTTGGAATAGCTTCTACCCACTTAGTAACATACCAACAACAACTAAAATTATGTGTATACCCATTAGAGGAAGGAAACGGTCCCATATAATCAAAGCCCCAAACATCAAATGGTTCAATAACAAGTGAATAGTTCATCGGAATTTCTTGACATCTACTAATATTACCAATTCTTTGACATTCATCACAAGACAAGACAAACTTACATGCATCTTTGAAGAGAGTAGGCCAATAAAAACCGGATTGCAATACCTTATGTGTAGTTATATCTCCAACGTGGTGTCCTCCATAAGCCTCGGAGTGACACTTACGTAGGATCTGTTCCTGTTCATGCTCAGGTACACAACATCTAATAACACCATCTACTCCTTTATAAAGGTGTGGGTCATCCCAAAAGTAATGTCTTATATCATAGAAAAACTCTTTCTTTTGCTGGTATGTGAAACTAGGTGGTATAAATTTAGCAACAATATAATTAGCATAATCAGCATACCATGGAGCAGTACGAGAAGCATTTATGACAACCAATTGTTTATCAGAAAAGCTATCATCAATAGGTAGTGGGTCATCAAGAACATTCTCTAACCTAGACAAGTTGTCTGCAACGGGGTTCTTAGCTCCCTTTCTATCAATAATATGCAAGTCAAATTCTTGTAGCAAGATAACCCATCTAATAAGTCTAGGTTTAGCATCTTTCTTTTCCATGAGGTATTTAATAGCAGCATGATCAGTGTGAACACTTACTTTGGAATCAACAATATAAGGTCTGAACTTATCACAAGCGAACACAACTGCTAAAAATTCTTTTTCAATAGTAGATAATTTCTCTGGGCACTGTCTAGAGTTTTACTAGCATATTGGATAACATTTAATTTCTTATCAACTCTTTGTCCTAGAACAGCACCTACAACATAATCACTAGCATCGCACATGATTTCAAAGGGTAAATTCCAATCAGGGGGCTGAACAATAGGTGCAGAAATCAAGGCTTTCTTAAGTATTTCAAATGCTTCTACACAATCATCATCAAAGACAAAAGGAACATCCTTTTGTAATATATTAGTCAGAGGCCTAGAAATTTTTGAGAAGTCTTTAATGAACCTCCTATAAAAACCGGCATGACCAAGGAAACTTCTTATACCTTTGATGTCCTTGGGACACGACATATTTTCAATAGCATCAAGTTTAGCTTTATCAACTTCGATACCTCTTTCAGTAATTTTATGCCCCAAGATAATACCTTCACTAACCATAAAGTGGCACTTCTCCCAATTCAAGACAAGACTAGTTTCTTCGCATCTCTGCAAGACTCGAGCAAGGTTTCTTAAGCAATCATCAAAAGAAGTTCCATACACGGAGAAATCATCCATGAAAACCTCAACAATCTTTTCACAAAAGTCAGAGAATATAGTAGTCATACATCTTTGAAAGGTAGCAGGTGCATTACATAAACCAAAAGGCATATGTCTATAGGCAAAGGTACCAAAAGGGCAAGTAAAAGTGGTCTTATCCTGATACTCTTTTGACACAGGTATTTGAGAGAAACCAGAATAACCATCTAGAAAGCAAAAATGTGTATGTTTGGATGATCTTTCTAGCATTTGATCAATAAAAGGAAGAGGGTAATGATCTTTTCTAGTAGCTTTATTCAATTTGCGAAAATCAATTACCATTCTATAACCTGTAATAATTCTTTGTGGGATCAATTCGTCTTTATCATTAGGAACAATAGTAATACCTCCCTTCTTAGGGACACAATGGACGGGACTTACCCACTGATTATCAGCAACAAGATAAATTATACCTGCCTCCAGAAGCTTTAGTATTTCATTTCTTACCACTTCTTTCAGCTTAGGATTTAGCTGTCGTTGGTGATCAGCAACTAGTTTAGCATCTTTCTCCAATTTTATTTTATGGTGGCATAGAGTGGGGCTAACGCCCTTAAGATCATCAAGAGTATATCCAATAGCAGCACAGTGCTTCTTTAGAGTTTTCAATAATTTCTCTTCTTCCTGCTCTGAAGGTTAGCACTAACAATAACATGATATATCTTCTTTTCATCAAGATAAGCATATTTAAGAGTATCAGGTAAAGGTTTAAGCTCAAACACGGGATCACCCTTGGGTGGAGGAGGATCCCCTAGGATTTCAATAGGCAAGTTGTGTTTCAAAATGGGTCCCTGTTTAAAGAATACTTCATCTATTTCCCTTCTTTAATTCATGAACATATCAATTTCATGGTCTAGCAAATATTGTTAGGATCATTAGGAGGCACGACAATAGAAGCAAGACCAATAGTTTCATCTTTACTAGGCAATTCTTTATCATGGGGTTGTCTACGGAATTTAGCAAAATTAAAATCATGAGACATATCCCCTAAACCAACAGTAACAATATCCTTTTCACAGTCTATCTTAGCATTAACAGTATTCAAGAAGGGTCTGCCAAATATAATGGGACAAAAGTCATCTTGTGGGGAACCAAGAACAAGAAAGTCAGTAGGATATTTAACTTTCCCACACAAGACTTCAACATCTCCAACAGTCCCGATTGGTGAAATAGTATCTCTATTGGCAAGCTTAATTGTAACATCAATATCTTCTATCTCAGCAGGTGCAGTGTCATGCATAATTTCTTTATATAAGGAATGAGGTATTGGACTCGCACTAGCACCCATATCACATAAGCCATGATAACAATGATGTCCTATTTTAACAGAAACAACTCACATGCCAATAACGTGTCTATGTTTATTTTTAGTATCAGGTCTAGCAATTCTAGCAGCTTCATCACAAAAGTAAATAACATGCCCATCAATATTATCGACCAAGAGATCCTTAACCATAGCAATACTAGGTTCAACTTTAATTTTCTCAGGGGGTGTGGGTGTTCTAGCATTACTCCTACGAACCACAGTTGAAGCTTTAGCATGATCCTTTATTCTAACAGGGAAAGGTGGTTTCTCGATATAAGCAGTAGGAACAATAGGATCAACATTGTAAGTTATAGTCTTTTCTTCAACTTTAATAGGTTCTACTACTTTTGCTTCAATGGGAGGATGATATTTAAACCACTTCTTCTTAGGGAGATCAACATGAGTAGAAAATGATTCACAAAAAGAAGCTACTATCTCAGAGTCAAGTCCATATTTAGTGCTAAATTCACGAAAAACATCGGTATCCATAAAAGATTTAACACAATCAAACTTAGGTGTTATACCTGACTCCTTACCTTCATCGAGATCCCAATCTTCAGAGTTGCGTTTAATTCTTTCCAATAAATCCCATTTGAATTCAATAGTCTTCATCATAAAAGAACCAGTACAAGAAGTATCGAGCATGGAGCGATTATTGAGAGAAAGCCGAGCATACATTTTTTGAATAATAATTTCTCTTGAGAGATCATGATTGGGGCATGAATATAACATTGACTTAAACCTCCCTCAATCTTGAGCAATAATTTCTCCTTCGTGAGCCCAAAAAATTATAAATATAATTGCGATCATGATGAACTAGAAGCATAGGATAAAACTTCTGATGAAATTCCAGTTTCAATCGGTTGTAGTTCCATGATCCAATATCATCACATAGACTAAACCATGTCAATGCCTTTCCCTTCAAAGATAAAGGGAAGACCTTATTCTTGATAATATCCTCCGTCATACCTTCAAGCTTAAATAATCCACAAACTTCATCCACATAGATTAGGTGTAAATCGGGATGTAGTGTTCCATCTCCTGTAAAAGGATTAGCTATTAGTTTCTCTATCATACCCGAAGGAATTTCAAAGTAAACATTTTCAGTAGGTTCAGTAGGTTGAGGAGCAACTCTTTGCTCTACTGGTTGAAGATACCCCGAACAAGCCCCTCAAAGGATTATTTTCCATAGTAACAAGTGACAGTAAATGTCAGCACACTATATAAATTTTTCCTTACCAAATTCCACCTACCAAAGGCGCTTCACTCCCCGGCAACGACGCCAGAAAAGAGTCTTGATGACCCACAAGTATAGGGGATCTATCATAGTCCTTTCGATAAGTAAGAGTGTCAAACCCAACGAGGAGCAGAAGGAAATGACAAGCGGTTTTCAGTAAGGTATTCTCTGCAAGCACTGAAATTATCGGTAACAGATAGTTTTGTGATAAGGTGATTCGTGACGGGTAACAAGTAACAAAAGTAAACAAGGTGCAGCAAGGTGGACTAATCCCTTTTGTAGCAAAGGACAAGCCTAGACAAACTCTTATATAAAGGAAAGCGCTCCTGAGGACACATGGGAATTATCGTCAAGCTAGTTTCCATCATGCTCATATGATTCGCGTTCGGTAATTTAATAATTTGATATGTGGGTGGACCGGTGCTTGGGTACTGCCCTTCCTTGGACAAGCGTCCCACTTATGATTAACCCCTCTCGCAAGCATCCGCAACTACGGAAGAAGAATTAAGGTAAACCTAACCATAGCATGAAACATCTAGATCCAAATCATCCCCTTACGAAGCAACGCATAAACTAGGGTTTAAGCTTCTGTCACTCTAGCAACCCATTATCTACTTATTACTTCACAATGCCTTCCTCTAGGCCCAAAAAATGGTGAAGTGTCATGTAGTCGACGTTCACATAACACCACTAGAGTAAAGACAACAATCTCATCAAAATATCGAACGAATACCAAATTCACATGACTACTTATAACAAGACTTCTCCCATGTCCTCAGGAACAAATGTAAATACTCATGCTATGTCTTGATCTTGCGTTGGTTTTCCTCGAAGAGGAGAGGGTGATGCAGCAATAGTAGCATAAGTATTTCCCTCGGTTTTTGAGAACCAAGGTATTAATCCAGTAGGAGGCTCCTCAAAAGTCCCACGCACCTACACAAACGAACAAAGAACTCGCAACCAACGCAATAAAGGGGTTGTCAATCCCTTGACGGCCACTTGCGAAAATAAAGATAGTATGATAAAATAAATATATTTTTGGTATTTTATAATATAGATGCAAAAGGTAAAGATGCAAATAAAAGTAGATTGGAAGCAAATATGATAAGAGATAGACCCAGGGGCCATAGGTTTCACTAGTGGCTTCTCTCAAGATAGCATAAGTATTACGGTGGGTGAACAAATTACTGTCGGGCAATTGATAGAAAAGCGAATAAATATGAGATTATCTAGGCATGATCATGTATATAGGCATCACGTCCGCAACAAGTAGACCGACTCCTGCCTGCATCTACTACTATTACTCCACATATCAACCGACTCCTGCCTGCATCTAGAGTATTAAGTTCATAAGAACAGAGTAACGCATTAAGCAAGATGGCATGATGTAGAGGGATAAAATCAAGCAATATGATATAAACCCCATCTTGTTATCCTCGATGGCAACAATACAATATGTGCCTTGCAACCCTTTCTGTCACTGGGTAAGGACACCACAAGATTGAACCCAAAGCTAAGCACTTCTCCCATGGCAAGAAAGATCAATCTAGTAGGCCAGACCAAACTGATAATTCGAAGAGACTTGCAAAGATAACTCAATTATACATAAAAGAATTCAGAGAAGATTCAAATATTATTCATAGATAAACTTGATCATAAACCCACAATTCATCAGATCTCGACAAACACACCGCAAAAAGAGTTTACATCGAATAGATCTCCACAAGAGAGGGGGAGAACATTGTATTGTGATCCAAAAAGAGAGAAGAAGCCATCTAGCTAATAACTATGGACCCGTAGGTCTGCGGTAAACTACTCACAACTCATCGGAGGGGCAAGGATGTTGATGTATAAGCCCTCCATGGTCGATTCCCCTCCGGCAGAGTGCCGGCGAAGGCTCCAAGATGAGATCTCATGGATACAGAAGGTTACGGTGGTGGAAATTGTGTTTCGTCCTTCTCCTAGATGTTTTCAGGGTATGTAGGTATATATAGGAGGAAGAAGTACGTTGGTGGCCGCCCGAGGGGCCCACGAGACAGGGGGCGCGCCCTATAGGGGGGGGGCCCTCCTATCTCGTGGGAGCCTCGGCTGCTTCTTGACTTGCACTCCAAGTCCTGTGGATCATGTTCATTCCAAAAATCACGCTCCCAAAGGTTTCATTCCGTTTGGACTCCGTTTGATATTCCTTTTCTTCGAAATACTGAAATAGGCAAAAAAAAACAGCAATATGGGCTGGGCCTCCGGTTAGTAGGTTAGTCCCAAAAATGATATAAATGTGTAAAATAAAGCCCATAAACATCCAAAAGGGGTAATATAATAGCATGAAACAATCAAAAATTATAGATACATTGGAGACGTATCAACTCACAAATCATATTCATGTTCATAATCAGAGGGGTATTAATATGCATAAAGGATCTGAACATATGATCTTCCACCGAATAAACCAACTAGTATCAACTACAAGGAGTAATCAACACTACTAGCAACCCACATGTACCAATCTGAGGTTTTGAGACAAAGATTGGATACAAGAGATGAACTAGGGTTTGAGAGGAGATGGTGCTGGTGAAGATGTTGATGGAGATTGACCCCCTCTCGATGAGAGGATGAATGGTGATGATGATGGTGATGATTTCCCCGTCCTGGAGGGATGTTTCCCCGACAGAACAACTTCGTCGGAGCCCTAGATTGGTTCCACGAGGTTCCGCCTCGAGACGGCGGCGCTTCGTCCCGAAAGCTTCCTTATGATTTTTCCAGGGCAAAAGACACCTTATACCATAAGTTGAGCATCGGGGGCTTCCAGGTGGCCCACGAGGCAGGGGGCGCGCCCCCCACCCTCGTGGACAGTGGGTGGCCCCCCTCTGGTGCTTTCTTCGCCCAATATTTTTAATATATTCCAAAACCGACTTTCGTGGAGTTTCAGGACTTTTGGAGTTGTGCAGAATAGGTTTCTAATATTTTGCTCCTTTTCCAGCCTAGAATCCAGCTGCCGACATTCTCCCTCTTCATGTAAACCTTGTAAAATAAGAGAGAAAAGGCATAAGTATTGTGACATAATGTGTAGTAACAACCCATGTTGCAATAAATATCGATATAGAAGCATGATGCAAAATGGACGTATCAGCTGCCATCCTAGGATTACCCGCGAGCACGGGACTTGGATTTATCGGGGATGGATGAAGAATTCGTACCTGGTTCTCCATGAGAAAACCCTATGCAATCGCCGAGAGGGGGTTTTCTCTGAACAAGCAAACGAGGGAGAAGGGGATTCAGGCCCAGTGAAATATTGCCGCTTTGCCCGTCCAGCTTACTGCTAAAGCTGGAAAGGTGGGGGGGGGGTTGTGATTTGACGGCTCATTGGGCATTACTGCGGCGCTACGACTGGGCTGTGTCTACCGTACAGTTGTGCACTCTAATTTGGTGTATATGGCACGTGGACCCCGTTGCCGGATGCCCCACATATCAGCAAAAGGAAGTAGAAAGACAGGAGTAACTAGCTACACATAAATATATTTTTGATAGAGAGATACTCCCTCTGTGAAGAAATATAAAAATCTTTTATATCACAACTTTATACATAAGAAAAATCGAGGGGAATATATATAACATATATAATTATAAAAAATAGAGTTTTTAACACACTATAGACGAGTTGGTGATGATGGTGTGCCTGCCATCCTACAATATAGGCCATTCGATTTATATCTGACGGATAGGAAGAAAATTATGGCAATTTTGCGAAAAGGTACCCACACACCTCTCCACATTAGCAAATAAGGCCTTCCCTCGTTCAATCATTTTCTCTCACAAGATAAAATACTCATACAAATGCATCTTGATGTTATGTGCAACGCACGGGCATTATGGGAGATCAGCTGAGAATATAATACTCAGAGAGGCTCACGGTTCTGGACTTTGGGCCATAATCCGGTGGGCCTGCATGTTTGGGGCCCCATGTGTTCTACCTCAGCGTTTTTCATATTGCAAGCGATCGGTACGGTGCTGATTTTAGATGCTGTCGCAAGGCGAATACACAAAATTGAATAAAGCACGGTAGTTGTTGGAATGAAATCGAACGACAGTTCCTAACCAGCAATCAGAGTTGCAATTCTATCAACGATATACCATGTGATAAATAATACTATCATACTACTTATACAAACATGACACTTGTTTCACCATGCCAGATTATTACATCAAAATCTCTCAAAGGATAGATTAGTTCAGCAGTTGCATGCTTCTACTGAAGAATTTCAAAGTTGATTTGGACCAGCTCTCCTTGCCGAGAAAGTTCGATTTTGACACCATCCCCTACCGCAAGATATGATTTAGATTTGAACCTTGACCATCCTTTAGCATCAATCATCATGCGACCATCTTTTGTACTTACGATATATTGAGCAGGTTCATTCACACCAAGGCTGCGCATGGTAAGATAAACTTGGCCACGGTCGCCCGGATTGTCGAACGACTCCCTCATTGCTCTAGGAATTCTCTGTTTGCAAACAAGAAGACATACACAAACAGTTAGATCAACACAGTGAATCATGTGAAACAGCATGGAAAGAAAATAGAACGAAGCACTTGGGCAGCCAATGCTTACCAAGAAGGTGGACATGTCAGTTTTTGTAAGGACTTTGGTATATGAAGTGCGAACTGCAGCCCAGTCTATTGCCGGTGCAACTGCTCGTTCGGTTACCGCTGAATGGGCCAGAGCAAATGCAAGTGCAAGTGTTGGTGCAGGTGCTGAAGCCATTGCTGGTGCCCATGCCGGTGTGACTGGTAGTGCCGCTGCTACTGCCGGAGATGGTGCTCCTTGTAGAGCTGGTCCCGGTGTCGGAGCAGGTGCCGGTGTCGATGCCCGATCCTCCGATAGATCAGCCTGATCCGCTGATGTGGTCAGCACCCAATCCTCAGCTGGATTGGACTGAGCTGCTGCCGCTGTCAGTGCTAGAGCAACTGTCGATGCTCGATCCGTTGCTGAAGGTGGTACCGATGTGCGAGACAGCGGCAATCATGTGTGGTCTGCTATGATCAGCTTTCTAACTTGACTAGGGTCCATGACCATGATCCAGTTTTTTTTCTTCATTTCTTTTAAATGTGAGAGGGACTAATTGTGGCGTGTTTGTTAAACCAAACTGCAGTTCATCATAGGGATTCAGCTTGTACTCAGACAACAGACTGATCCAATTTTCTCCAGTAATATAAGTGATGGACAGTGCCTTTGTTACTAACATGACATAAGAAGTGAAACCTACAAAAATAGCCATCATAGAGCAAACCAAACAGTTTATTCTGTGATGAATGTCACATGGCAAAACCTGCATCGTAAAATTGCAGGAAAAGAAAGAAAACATGACAGTAAATTAATAAGATTTAGATAGTAAATCAATAAGATTTACTTGATGTGACACGAGTGAATCCTTACCAGGAAATCACTATGTTGAAGTACTAAACAGAAGATTGATCATCCAACTACGCGTGGCATGCAGGGCCCCCGCCTACTCCCACAAGCAGGACAGTCCAAAGGTTGTGACAAATCGTATGGACCGAACATCCATGGGACTGGAAATCTTGGTGGGTGTGATAAACCCTGCAATGCATACAGATATTGGAGTGTAACCATAATTGATAAACCATCCTCACAAAAAAGATGATCTGGATACTTCAAAATATACAAATTTAATTGAGTGGACAAACATTAACATAGACTATTCTCAGGACTCACCGCACACCAAAAGCGGCAGTACTAAACAATACAGGGTTCACAAAGACAAATCAAGTACTGCACAATAGTACTTACTATAGACAAGAAAAGTTGCACTACTTAAACTCTGCAGGCTATTTCTTGCCACCGACCTACGAGATGAACTCCGCATAACTGACTAGGCCATGGACTTCGTGAGAGATGTGTACCTGCACCATCACCATCTCGTCAACCTTGGAGAACCTAACAGAGTGGTCTTTCCACTCATAAACATGATGATGAAGACAGGCCGCATCAGATTTGTCGGGAAGCTTTACAAGAACCACACCCTTCGTAATCGAAGGCACAACCAAGAAATTGTTGTGGTCAAGTACAGCCTCGAGAACATGCCTGACAACAATGCTACAGGAAAACACTAGTTCAGGACACGTGGCGACAAGGACACAACAGCTGGATAGTTTAGTAGTAGAACTCATCCTCAGGTCTTCTAGTTCACATGGCATGAGTTTGAGAACTTCATCTCCACCGCGGACCTGGTTCAAATTTAAATAGAAACCATATTTTATTACTACCTCCGTTCAGAAATATAAGAGTATTTTTGATATTATACTCCATATATGACTACATATACGCACAGAAATGAGTGAACAAAGACACTAGAACATGTCTTCAAAGGCATGAGAGCAGAGGGATTACTTGCAATATCCATAACACAAGTTACTGAGGCAAATATACCCTCTTCAAAGGTAGCATTGATGTTCATAAAGTACTCCCTCCGTCCCAAAATTCTTGTCTTAGATTTGTCTAGATACCGATGTATCAAGTCACATTTTAGTATTAGATACATCCGTATCTAGACAAATCTAAGACAAGAATTTTGGGACGGAGGGAGTAGTTGAAAGTAATCTATAAGAAATCAGTGTCAACCTCTCGCATGTTTTGGTCAAAAGAGGAATCTAGAACCGTCATTTGGCACACAAAAATCACATGCAAGATCACCAAGTTGCACTACTAGTACTAGTACTTTGTGTTAGATGAAAAAACACAATCAAGATAGAGAGAAAGATTTTCAAGAAGAGATATTACCTAGAGTTGCTTAATGAGGGATCCCGGAGAGGGGGGCTTGGAAAGGGCGATGGCTTTGAGCTTGTCTGTG